>NC_137976.1:72665237-72928367 GCF_963924665.1 Micromys minutus | reverse complement strand
GGTTTCTTAAAGAGCTAATGGCCTATAGAAAAGTCAGAAAGTAGAAGGGGAACCTCCAGAAGAGAGAAACTCCGGGACAGAGTCAAGTGTTGTAGGTTTGTCACACAGAGGAAGTCAGGTATATGAAACTGAGGAGAGGCAACAGCCATGTGACAGATACAGAATAGCATAAATGGGTTAATGTAGGTTGAGAGCTAGTTGAAGAACAAGCCTGGCTTAAGGCCTAGGCAGTTATTAATAAATATAAAAGCCTTTATGTCATTATTCAGGAACTAGGACATACGCAGAAAAGTCCAAAAGGTACTTTAAAAAGCGGAATCATCTGTCCATCTCCAAGAGTTATCTTTTTGAACATGATCTCACTATGTATAGCCTAGGTTGGTCTCTAACTTACAATTCTCCTGCTTCCACTTCCTAAATGCTGGAACTACAGGGATATACCACCTAGCTTGTGGTTTGGAGTCTTGGTGATGCTATTTAATTACTAAACAATCCAGAGGCACAGACTCTGATATCTCCATTTTAAAGACAAGCAAAGCAAACACATAGGGCAGGAAGATGCGCAACCAGAACATCTGGTTAAATCTTTACTAGCTATCTCAAGTTAATTAGCCTCAAGGACAAACTGTACCTTTTCAGTAAAGAATTTATGTCAATGTATTAGAGACATTCACAAGGATTCCTGTTAGGCAAAGTTCACATACACCTTAAAAGCATATTCCTATTCCAAGAACCAGAGACTATTATTCCAAGTTTGGTCTCACACAGACAACACAGTAAGCTCTATTTCAGCTCTTACCCAAGGATGTTTATTTTGGCATTTGTAGAGTTAAACAGGTGGGCATGGGGTATAGAGAGAGGCAGGCCAGTCTCTGTGAGCTCAAGGCTAGTCTACTCTACATACTGAATTTCAGGACAGCCACAGTTACTTAGAGAGCCTGTCTCAAAAACAAACACAAGAGGATGAACACCATAGCTTCAAACAGTTAAACAACACAGATCATGAGGGCATCATTACAACCTCACCATGGACTCAAATTAATGAAGTCCAGGAACCAGACAGCCACTAACCCCAGTAATGTATTAAGTATTTATGAGACCAAAAATATGAATAAAGCCACCTGTTTGTTTTTGAAGGACCACAGTTGAGAGACAGCTGGAAGAAAACTAAGCACAAAGCACAGCTATTGTGTGCCAGGGCAGGAGTTGATAAGATCCAGGACAGTCTATGGAAAAGTGAATTCTGAAGACAGAGTAAGTGATCCACTACCTATCTACTCTCTGTTCTCTGACTGGTGAGGCTATGTGATCACCTATCTGCCTACAGATGCTGTTACCATGCCTTTCCCACCATGACTGGATTTCTTCTCTTCAACTGTAAATTGAAATAATCTTCTCTTTCCTTAAGTTGCTTCTTGTCAAGTATCTAGTCAACAGAAACTGTAAAGGCAATGAATTCAGATGTGATTAAAAAAAAAAAAAAAGAGGGTACTGAATACTAGCCCTTCTAAAATTTTGTTTAAGATAGGCTTAGGAGACCACAGTTCCAGAGATTCATATGCTCTGTAATACTCCAAAGAAACAGAAACTCTGCTGAAGGGTTTCTAGATGAAAGCAAACTTCTGTGACATACCAGACTTTAGGGTCTACAAGCTACAAATAGCTTTTACTTTTTAATGGTAGGCACAGTGCCACACATTATTTTTAAAATTACTTTTTTTTAAAAACAGATTTTATTTATTATATGTAAGTACACTGTAGCTGTCTTCAGACACACCAAAAGAGGGCATCAGATCTCATTTCAGATGGTTGTGAACCACCATGTGGTTGCTGGGAATTGAACTCAGGACCTCTGGAAGAGCAGTCAGTGGTCTAAACCACTGAGCCATATCTCCAGCCCTTAAAATTACTTTTTATTTTTATGTGTGCCATATTGTGTGGGTACATCCACCCAATGTGTGCATATGTATAGGACAGAGCAAGCAAGAATTAGGTATCTCCCCCTTGAGACAGGGCCCCTCAGTGAACTAGAAGCTCACCATTTTTTGGCTAAGCTAGCAAGACAGCAACTTTCAAGGATCCACTTGTCCTCTGCCCCCTAATGCTGGGATTATAAGTACATGCAGCCATGTCTAAAAAATCCCCCCCCCCCAAGACATGGTCTTACTATTTTGTTGTGAAGTCTTAGCGGCCCTAAAACTTGCTATGTGGACCAGGCTGGAACTTCCTACCTCTGCCTCTCAAGTGCTGGGATTAACAGCGTGTATTAACATCTCCAGATTTTTATATGAGTACTAAAGATTTGAACAAATGTCCTATGTTTTCAGAACAAATGCTCTTAACTGCTAAGCCATCTCCCCAGCCTTTATTTTGCCCTTTTTATTAGAATTCAATAACTAAAGAACACTTTGAGTTGTCAATTCTAAAGCAGGCAGAGCAGCCCAGGCCTATAATTTCAGCACTTGGCACTTTGAGACAGTTTGGGTTACAGAATAAAACAAAAACAAGAAAAAGAAAGGAGGAGGAGGAGAAGAAGAAAAAGAAGTCCAAGAAAACTGGAAAAATCACTTCTCTGGTGAACTCCCAGTAATTGCATTAATTATTTTCTGTTGTGTGATAAAATACCATGACCAAGAACAATTCATAGGCACTGAAAAGTCCAATTCCCAGCACTCAGATGGCAGCTAACAACCATTTGTAAGTCCAGTTCTAAGAGATCCCACCCCCCTTTTGGCCTCCCAGAGGCATACATAAAATGCACATACATATATGTGAGCAAAACTTTCATAGACATAAAATAAATTTTAAAAAATATAAAACAGCAACTTAAAGTTTATTTTGAGCTGTTTCAGAGGGTTAGAGTCCATAAGGGCAAGAGTGACAGAATATCAGGTGGCCACAACAGGAAATTGAGAAATTCTACCTCAGCTGCACACAGGAAGCAGGACTAAAAAACATCAAAGCCCAACCCTACTGACCTACTTCTTTTATTAAGGCTATACCTCTCTAAAGTAACTGTTATTGCTTTTTGTTATGTAATACTACACCAGGAAGGGCAGCCGGCAGTAACTTACAGGGCAAATCTCCCTTGGGAGCACTACCACTGGGGGCCTAGTACAAATACATGAGCCTAAAGGGCACATTCCTGACTTAAATCACAACAGGCACCATCTTCTCTTCCTTTTTCTTGAGACAAGATCTTTATTCTGTAGCCTAGGAGGGCTTCCCATTAGTGGGAAGTCTGCAAAGAAGTGGGGTTACAAGTCCTAACAGAAGTTCATGTGACACCTTCCAACTCCAGCCTGAGAACTTACCAGAGCCTCACTCATGCTAGGCAGCAAGTGCTCTGCCACTGAAATGTATGTCCACTGTTTAAAAAATTAGCAACTGTTTTGCTGGGCCAAAAATTGAACCCAGGGCCTCTTATCTAAGCACATGTAGAGAGTTACATGCCCAGCGCCCACTCAGTGACATGTAAGTTCTATCACTTCTCTGTATTGGTATTTTGTTCAGGCCAACAATAACAGCATACTACCTTCTTACATAGCTCCTCCTGCTATTGCTATGTATATTCCTGTTCTGCCTGATTACCTGAGCAATCCTATCTCAGTTTAAGGTTCCTAAATCTGTTATTCAGCCCCTACCTTTTTTCTTGATAAAGCCAGACTAACAACACTTCACTCTTTCAAAGTTCAACAAACAAAAATGGAAGTTCCTCTTGGTCAGGTGATATGGCCCAGTGGGTAAAAGTGCCTGCTGCCCAAACCTGACCATGGGAATCTGATCCCATGGTGAAAAGTGCCAATTCCCTAAAATTGTCCTCTGACCTCTGTACAATGACACACCTACACTCACACAGACACACAATAATAGATTCTTGGGGCCTACAGAGGCGACTCAGCTTAAAAGCACTTGCTGCTCTTGCAAGGGTCCCAGGTTTGATTGCTATCACCTCCACAGAAGCTAAAAGCCACCTGTAACTCCAGTTCCCGTGCACCTTAGGGTTTCTGTTACTGTGATAAAGCACCATGACTTGGGGAAGGAAGCGTTTACTTCAGTTTGCAATCTCACAGCACATGCCCGCATAAATATGGGCATAATCAAAACTAATAAAAAATCATTTATTTTTATATTATGTGCATTTGTGGTTTGTTGTCTGCATATATATCCATGTACCATATGCAGTGTCTGCAGAAGCCAAAAGGCATCCAATCTTCTAGAATGGGGGCTACGAATAGTTCTGAGCTGAAGGGATGGCTTCGTACTTAAGAGCACTGACTGATGCTTGTCAGAGATTTCCAGCACACACATAGTGGCTCATGATTACCTGTAATTTCAATTTCAGAACTCTAACACCCTTTTCTGGCTGTCATAGGCACTCCAAGCACATGTTGCACCAGCACACATGCAGAGAAAATACTCATATACATAAAGTAATTTTTTAAAAGGAAGTTTTGGCTGGGCATAGTTGCACAATGCCACTAATCCCTGTACTTTGGAGGAAGAGGCAGACCGATCCTAGTGAGGTGATACATGATTGGACAGTGGAGAGGTAGGCAGAGGGGGCGAGGAAAACAGAAGAGGAAAAGAGAGAAAGGACAGAATCTGGAAGGCACGGAGATGGAGGCAGATGTGTATGTTTGATGAGGTTATTATTATTATTTCTAAGGGTTTCTATGGGTCTTTTTATCTCATATAGAAGGGCAATTTGTATTTTTGTCCATTGGTTGTAAGCTTACTGTGGGTTTGTGGACTGAGATTTTAATATATAAACCTGTTTGATAAGCTACCAGGTTTTGGAGTCATGTTTGTACCGGGCAGTGCAAAGGGGTGGTGGAGTGAACTGTGCTGGAGTTCATGGAGGCGTTGTAAGGCCTCCAAGTTAGAGATCCCTGTAATGCCAGATGGTCCCAAGCGGGAGCCAGCAAAGTGCGGGATAAAAGGTGAACCATCCCTTTAATATTTACCACAACAGATCTACAGTTTCTTCTCTGATTGCTCCAGCCTACACGCTACAACACTGACATTCCAGGAAGAATGGTGCCCACTGATGAAATAGTGGGGGTAATACATTTTTCTGATGGATTTGAAGCTTGCTTCCAGGAGGGAATTAATGTCTGGTACTGTTAGCATCATCAGATCCCATGGCTTGGGAGGTCATAGGCTCTAGGGAGACCCTACTTCTGTTCACTTGCGAGAAGGATGTATTGTCAAACATTCTAAATATTTGATATTTACACATATAAACTAGTGTTGTCCTCAACATTGGCCAAAGAAGCTGTGTTTATTGTGGCTAACAATTAAAGCAGAGACTCAGAACTGGTCAAAGTACAGAGATTCTCTAAGTGACTATTGAGTGCTCAGCCCTAGATGGTATATAAAACCAACCCCTTCCTAAATAAGGCTCAGGGAAAAACATGGAAGACGGGTTCCAGAAGGAATACAAGAGCCGGAGAGGGGAGGCACGCCATGACCATTGCACTCATGTCTCAGCAGCTGTGGTCATCTGCACAAAATCAGTCAGTATTCTGGTGCAACATTACCTGGGTTCCTGTTACAAAACAAACAAAAACAAAAGAGAGGAAACAAGGAGGGAAGAAGGAAGTATTAGGAATGGCAGAGGGGAGCTGGGCTGGATATGACCAAGATACATTGCTTACATGTATAAAACTGTTGAAAATAAGAGTCTATTTTTTAAAAGTTTAAAGTAAGGTGGCCATTCTTGGTTGTCAATTTGACTACAATTGAAATTTACAACCCAAACAGATGGGTAAACCTATGAGATTTTTTTTCCCTAGATGATTTTGAAGTGGGAAGACCCACTTTTAATCTGGATCTTTTTGTTTTTCAAGACAAGGTTTCTCTTTGTAGTCCTGGCTGGCCTGTAACTCACAAAGACCCATCTGCCCCGCCCCAAGTGCTGGGATTAAAGGTATGTGCTGCTACACCTGGCTTAATCTGGATCATTTGAGGTAGGAAGATATACCTTTAATCCAGATTTTCTCAGGTGGGAAAATCCACCTTTAATCTGGGCCACACCTTCTGGTGGCTGCTTATATAAAGGACACGGACTATTCGGAAGCTTGCTCTCTTTGACTGCTTGTTCTTATGCCTGCTGGCAAATCTACTTCTTCACTGGCATTAGAGTCTAACACTTTGGGATTGTGGCAAATACTGAAGACCATCTAAGACATCCAACCTCGTGGACTGAACAACTATTGGATTCTTGGACCTTCCTTTCACAGGCACTCACTACTGGACTAGCTGGCTCATAGCCTGTAAGCCATTCTAATAAATCCCCCCTCTCTATTCTTAATGCAGATTCTGATACCAGAAGTGGCTCTAGATCAATAAAAGTATAAGGGTGAGTTTTTAAAGTATCCGAAATAGGCTTTCCAATTTGCCAACACTGAAGTTACTGAAGTCTCTCCTAGACGCTTGGAGATATTACAAACGGAAGAAAACAAATTCATCTCATTATCCTGATTTGCCAATTATGAAAGGCAATGAACTTGATGACTCTGTATATAAAACTTTTGACAGTTTGTGGAAAAATAAGGAAAATGATGGTTGTTCCTAGCATCTCAGGATAAATTGGCAAATCCGTTAAAATTAAGTAACCAATTTCTAGCATCTCAGAATAGTGAAGAACAACAATGTACTCAGTGATAAAATTGACCACCTCCAGATGTGCATAAACAGGCTAAAGCAGTGTTTCTCAACCTGTGGGTCCCAATTCTTTCAGAGGTCAAAAGACCCTTCCACAGGGATTGAATATCAGATACCCTGCATATTACATTAAGTACATTATGATTCATAACAGTATCAAAACTAATTATTATGTAGTATCAAACACAATTTTATGGTTGGGGGTCACCACAACATAAGAACTGTTCTAAAGGTTTGCAGCATTAGGAAGGTCAGAAGGTTTCTAAGTATGTCCTGGAAGAAAATCTCTCCAGCAACCACAGAGCTTCAAGCTGCTCAGTGGAAAAATCAAACCAAAGCCCTCATAAGATTGGTGTAATTACAACTATA
Source organism: Micromys minutus (assembly GCF_963924665.1). Taxonomy (NCBI): domain Eukaryota; kingdom Metazoa; phylum Chordata; class Mammalia; order Rodentia; family Muridae; genus Micromys; species Micromys minutus. The sequence continues at coordinate 72,921,329 of NC_137976.1, read as the reverse complement.
TTAAAGTCCTAGCCTTAGAAGGTGTCAGCAGTTAAAATAAGACCATTAAGTGGTAAAGAAAAGATCTGTGTCTTGGAATGAAGCTGTATGGGAGGACCCTGTTGAAACTGGGAACTTTGAACCCTGAAATTCTCAGACTTAGCTCACCTGAGAAAGCAGTCTCTCCACCTTCAGCAGATGTTTCTCTCACCCTATCTGCTGAACCTTTTCCACCTTTGACTGAGGAAATTAATCCTGCATTGTCTGCTACATCCACAGTGACTTTCTTTGAAGGAGATGCCCCAGGCAAGACAATACTGATGTCCCTCTCAGAGCCCATCTTTAGACCTATAACCAGACTACTAAACAACTTACAGAGTTTGCTAATTCATTTAAACAGAAATCCACAGAATGTGTGAGTATGGATCCTAAGGGGTGAAATAATGGGAACATAAAATTGGATCAGGCTGAGGGAGATCTACATTTAATAAGAAAGTTGGCAAAGTTTTAAAAAGGGTTAAAAGTTTGTATGAATGGTTTGCTAAAGCATTTGTCAAAAGAAGTATAAGATGTCTGATATCCCTTAGCTTAGTGTTGAAAGGAATTGAAGGCTCAGGAGAAGTGCAATGCTACAGTGAGTTCACTGTGTAAATCCTAATCCTCCACAATGGAAAAGCCCAGGAGACACATCTTCACTAATTCTGTAAGATGCAAAAAAGTGAGAAGGCACTAGGGCACTAGTACATCTCCAAGAGCTTTGTGTCACTCTTTGTGCCAGACCTTAGGGTAAGAGATGCTGGGGCTTCTTTAGATGAATTAAATGCTATGGGTTTAATGGGGCCTCAGAGTAACAGGGGTCAGGTGGCAGTCACTGAATCACTAAAGGCAAGGTGATCATCACAGTCATTGTAATGGTCAGCAGAGACAAAGTAAGGTCCAGAATGGCCTAAACCATAATGAGCAGCATAGGCAAAGCCATTTTTATGATGGTATGGCTCCAGTGAACCTTCAGTACTTACTAATCAATCATGGTTTTCCAGGCATAAAGGAGGTAAGAAGCTACTGCATTTATGTTTGATTTGTATAAGCAGAAAAATCCTCAAACAAATTAATGGAATGTTAGATTGGATGGTGGCAAAAGAGAATCTCAGCTGATAAAACAATTTCTAGACTTGAGCCAGTTTGGAGACCCAGAACCCCCTGAATGGGTGGCAAGGTTCCCAAGGAAGGACATGATAAAGTAAGAGTTTTACTGTTAGCCTTTCTCCAGCTGTTCCCAAAAGGACCTACATCGGGGGAAAGGAAACAACAATCAGACTATCCAGAGTCTACTATAAACTGGTTCTGAATTGACATCGATTCTGAGAGAACCTAAGAAGCATTGTGGCCCTCCAGTTAAAGTTAGGACATATGGAGGTCAGGTGATTAATGGAGTTTTGGCTGAATCCTGACTCACAATAGGTCTAGTGGGTCCCTGAATTCATCTTGTAATTAACTCAGACCCAAAATGTATGATTGGGATAGATATATGTAGAGGTTGGAAGAATTCTCACACTGACTTACTTCCTAACCTGTGTGGAGTGAGGGCTATTATGATTGGAAAAAAGCTAAATGAAAGCCCCTAGAGTTGCCTCTGCCAGGAAAAATAGTGACTTAAAACCAGTATCATCATATCCCTGGAGGAACTGCAGAAATCAGTGCCACTGTCAAGGACTTAAAGTTCTCCTTTAACTCTCCTCTGCCCAGTCCAGCAGACAGATGGATGGTCGTGATTAGCTGTTGACTATCAAAAACTCAACACAGTAGTAATTCCAATTGCAGCTGCTGTACCAAATGTGATGTCCTTATTTGACAGATTAGCACATCTCTTGATACATGGTATGTAGCTACTGATCTAGCAAATACCCCTTTCTTGGTAACTGTCCATAAAGACCACCAAAAGCTTGACAGTGACAGCAGTATACATTTACAGTTTCACTTTATTAGGATATTAACTGTAGCTCTGTGTCATAACTTAGTTAGAAGGGACCCCAATTATCTGTCTCTTATAAAGCATAACACTGGTTCACTATACCAAAGACACAATGTTGACTGGACCAAGTAAACACATACACATCAGAGAATGGGGAATAAATCCAACCAAAAATTCATGGGCCTTCTAGCTCAGTGAAATCCTTAGGAGTCCAGTGATGTGGGGCACGCAGAGATATTCCTTCTAAGATGAAGGATATGCTATTGCACTTGGCCTCTCCCACCCCCAAGAAAGAAGCACAATGTTTGGTGGGCCCATTAGGATTCTGAAGACAGCACATTCCTCACTTGGGTGTTACTCTGGCCTATATGCTAAGTGACTCAGAAAGCTGCTAACTTTGAATAGGATGAGCAGAGCAGCAATCTATTATCAAGTGAAAGTGGTATGACTTTTTTATGTATACGAACACACTGTAGCTGTCTTCCACAGGGATTGAATATCAGATACCCTGCATATTACATTAAGTACATTATGATTCATAACAGTATCAAAACTAATTATTATGTAGTATCAAACACAATTTTATGGTTGGGGGTCACCACAACATAAGAACTGTTCTAAAGGTTTGCAGCATTAGGAAGGTCAGAAGGTTTCTAAGTATGTCCTGGAAGAAAATCTCTCCAGCAACCACAGAGCTTCAAGCTGCTCAGTGGAAAAATCAAACCAAAGCCCTCATAAGATTGGTGTAATTACAACTATATTAAAGTCCTAGCCTTAGAAGGTGTCAGCAGTTAAAATAAGACCATTAAGTGGTAAAGAAAAGATCTGTGTCTTGGAATGAAGCTGTATGGGAGGACCCTGTTGAAACTGGGAACTTTGAACCCTGAAATTCTCAGACTTAGCTCACCTGAGAAAGCAGTCTCTCCACCTTCAGCAGATGTTTCTCTCACCCTATCTGCTGAACCTTTTCCACCTTTGACTGAGGAAATTAATCCTGCATTGTCTGCTACATCCACAGTGACTTTCTTTGAAGGAGATGCCCCAGGCAAGACAATACTGATGTCCCTCTCAGAGCCCATCTTTAGACCTATAACCAGACTACTAAACAACTTACAGAGTTTGCTAATTCATTTAAACAGAAATCCACAGAATGTGTGAGTATGGATCCTAAGGGGTGAAATAATGGGAACATAAAATTGGATCAGGCTGAGGGAGATCTACATTTAATAAGAAAGTTGGCAAAGTTTTAAAAAGGGTTAAAAGTTTGTATGAATGGTTTGCTAAAGCATTTGTCAAAAGAAGTATAAGATGTCTGATATCCCTTAGCTTAGTGTTGAAAGGAATTGAAGGCTCAGGAGAAGTGCAATGCTACAGTGAGTTCACTGTGTAAATCCTAATCCTCCACAATGGAAAAGCCCAGGAGACACATCTTCACTAATTCTGTAAGATGCAAAAAAGTGAGAAGGCACTAGGGCACTAGTACATCTCCAAGAGCTTTGTGTCACTCTTTGTGCCAGACCTTAGGGTAAGAGATGCTGGGGCTTCTTTAGATGAATTAAATGCTATGGGTTTAATGGGGCCTCAGAGTAACAGGGGTCAGGTGGCAGTCACTGAATCACTAAAGGCAAGGTGATCATCACAGTCATTGTAATGGTCAGCAGAGACAAAGTAAGGTCCAGAATGGCCTAAACCATAATGAGCAGCATAGGCAAAGCCATTTTTATGATGGTATGGCTCCAGTGAACCTTCAGTACTTACTAATCAATCATGGTTTTCCAGGCATAAAGGAGGTAAGAAGCTACTGCATTTATGTTTGATTTGTATAAGCAGAAAAATCCTCAAACAAATTAATGGAATGTTAGATTGGATGGTGGCAAAAGAGAATCTCAGCTGATAAAACAATTTCTAGACTTGAGCCAGTTTGGAGACCCAGAACCCCCTGAATGGGTGGCAAGGTTCCCAAGGAAGGACATGATAAAGTAAGAGTTTTACTGTTAGCCTTTCTCCAGCTGTTCCCAAAAGGACCTACATCGGGGGAAAGGAAACAACAATCAGACTATCCAGAGTCTACTATAAACTGGTTCTGAATTGACATCGATTCTGAGAGAACCTAAGAAGCATTGTGGCCCTCCAGTTAAAGTTAGGACATATGGAGGTCAGGTGATTAATGGAGTTTTGGCTGAATCCTGACTCACAATAGGTCTAGTGGGTCCCTGAATTCATCTTGTAATTAACTCAGACCCAAAATGTATGATTGGGATAGATATATGTAGAGGTTGGAAGAATTCTCACACTGACTTACTTCCTAACCTGTGTGGAGTGAGGGCTATTATGATTGGAAAAAAGCTAAATGAAAGCCCCTAGAGTTGCCTCTGCCAGGAAAAATAGTGACTTAAAACCAGTATCATCATATCCCTGGAGGAACTGCAGAAATCAGTGCCACTGTCAAGGACTTAAAGTTCTCCTTTAACTCTCCTCTGCCCAGTCCAGCAGACAGATGGATGGTCGTGATTAGCTGTTGACTATCAAAAACTCAACACAGTAGTAATTCCAATTGCAGCTGCTGTACCAAATGTGATGTCCTTATTTGACAGATTAGCACATCTCTTGATACATGGTATGTAGCTACTGATCTAGCAAATACCCCTTTCTTGGTAACTGTCCATAAAGACCACCAAAAGCTTGACAGTGACAGCAGTATACATTTACAGTTTCACTTTATTAGGATATTAACTGTAGCTCTGTGTCATAACTTAGTTAGAAGGGACCCCAATTATCTGTCTCTTATAAAGCATAACACTGGTTCACTATACCAAAGACACAATGTTGACTGGACCAAGTAAACACATACACATCAGAGAATGGGGAATAAATCCAACCAAAAATTCATGGGCCTTCTAGCTCAGTGAAATCCTTAGGAGTCCAGTGATGTGGGGCACGCAGAGATATTCCTTCTAAGATGAAGGATATGCTATTGCACTTGGCCTCTCCCACCCCCAAGAAAGAAGCACAATGTTTGGTGGGCCCATTAGGATTCTGAAGACAGCACATTCCTCACTTGGGTGTTACTCTGGCCTATATGCTAAGTGACTCAGAAAGCTGCTAACTTTGAATAGGATGAGCAGAGCAGCAATCTATTATCAAGTGAAAGTGGTATGACTTTTTTATGTATACGAACACACTGTAGCTGTCTTCAGACACACCAGAAGAGAGCATTGGATGGTTGTGAGCCACCATGTGGTTGCTGGGATTTGTACTCAAGACCTCTGGAAGAGCAGTCAGCTATCTCTCCAGTTCCTATGTTGTGGTTTCTATTCCCAATACAATGCTGTCTACTGCCAAGCATGCACCTCATGGGGTGTGTCCTATGACTGGTTGGCTCAGAAGAGAAAATTAAGGTCTGATTTATTAATGGTTCTACACAATGTGTGAGGACCACCCAGGAAGTGGACATCTGCAGCATTACAACCCCTTTCTGGGACAACCCTGAAAGATATCAGCAAAGGGAAATCTTTGTGCAAAACTCCAGGCAGTACACATAGTCGTACATTTTGTTTGGAAGGAGAAATGGCCAGATGTGTGATTTTCACTGATTTATTGGCTGTACAGTGGACTGGCTATACAGACAGGGACTCGAGTGTGATTAGAAAATTGTTGAGAAAGACATATGAGAAAGATATAGACAGATCTCTACAAATGGGTAAAGAATATGAAGATACTATGTCCCATGTAAATGCTTAATAGGTGTCTTATACAAGGAGGAATTCACTAATCAAGTAGACAGAATGACCCATTCTGTGGACAAGGCTTTTTTCCCAGCCATCCCTATTATTACCCAATGGGCCTACAAACAAAGTGGCCATGTTAGCAGAGGTGGAAGTCATGCATGGGCTCAACAACATGGACTTCCATTCACCAAGGCTAACCCAGCTATAGCTGCTGCTGATTGCCAGATATGCCAAAAGCAGACACCTGCACTAAGTCCCATATATAGCACCATTCTCTGGGGTAACCAGCCAGCAACCTGGTGGCAGGTTAACTACACCCGTGGAAAGGACAAGCTTTTGGTCCTTATTGGAGTAGATACTTAAATTCTGATAATAGATTTCCCTTTCCTGCAAAAACCACTATCCATGAACTTAGAGAATGCCTAATACAGCCACAGTATTCCACACAGTATTGCTTCTGACCAAAGAACTTACTTCACAGCCAGAAAAGTTCAACAGTGGGCCTAGAACCATAGAATCCACTGGTCTTACCATGTCCCCACCATCCTGAAGCTGCTGGCCTGACAGCAGGATGGACCAGCCTTTTGAAGACACAGTTACAGTACAATCTAGGTGCAACAGCCTAGAGAGCTGGAGCAGGTTCTCTAGAAGGCAGTATGTGCTTTGAATCAGCATCCAATATATGGTACAGCTTCTCTTACAGCTAAGATCCATAGATCCAAGAATCAAGAGGTGGAAGAGATGATCCCACCCACTATCACCCCTAGTGACCCACTAGAAAATTCTTTGCTTCCTGCTCCTGCAACGTTAAATTCTGCCGGCTTAGAAATTTTGGTCCAGCAGGGGAAGGGTTCCTACCAGGAGACACAACAAACATTCCACTGATAATAAAAGCTCAGGCTTCCCTGTGGCCACTGTGGGCTTTTGATGCCTTTAAGTCAACAGGCTAAGAAAGGAAAAGTGTTAAGATGGGTAACTGGTCCAGATGACCAAGGGGAAATTGGACTGTTTTTCCACAATGGAGGAAGAAAGATTATGTCTGGAATACAAATACTTTAGGGTGTCTCTTAGTGCTACTGTGTCCCTTGATTTTTAGTCCATGGGTAACTATTTTAGCCTAATCTAAGTAGGATGACAAAAGGCACAGAACCATCGAGAATGAAGATATGGGTCACTGCTCCAGAAAAGGCAAGACCTGCTGAGGTACTCGCTGAGGGTGGAGAAATAAAATGTGTAGTAGAGAAGTATCTGCTAAAGCCACATGACCAGTTAGGATTATAAGCAACCTGAGTGTTTCTACCATATTTTGTTAATTATGTGTTTGTACAGGTATTCACAGTTTTCTCCTCAATTTCTTTATTATATAACATCAGTTAGGGGAATATCAGTAATTATTATATTTAAGTTGAGATACTAAAAAGAATATCCCTCAAGGTACACTGCCATCTATTCTAAAATTTATAATGTACATTTTGCAGCTGTACAAGGGATAGTTATATCAAGTTAGGAATAATTATGACTTGCTTATTAATTTCATTTGGAAATTAGGCAAAACAGAAAAGATAGGAATGTGTGTCAAGTAGAGCTAACAAAAAACTCAGAAAATTACATTTGGTATCTGAGAAGACACATGAAGTAGAATTAGATCTTGTAAATAGCAGGAAGCCACTGCAGTATATATTTCCCTCTTTGAGGTGATTCTAATAATTAACTTAGACTTTCTCCAACACCTGTCACATTGTTGCAATCATGTTTTACTAAAGGCCTGAAGTCAATAATATCTACTTTCACAAATTAGAGAAGTAATTTACTTAAATATTTTATCAAACATTATCCTTCCTAAGTTTTTCCAAGCTCTTACACTATGATTCAAGTTGACAGCACCTGCTAGCATCTACTAGGAACTTCATGTTTCACAGAATTTGGTATCTTGACAACACATTACTATTTACAGCCATGAAGCATATACTAAGGCTAAGGGACAACAGTGGAGTCAGCTCTCTCCCTCCACATTTAGGGTCTGGGCTTTTACTGCCAACACCATAAAGCTTAGCCCTTCTCCACACTTTCTTTAAGCGTACATTCAACCGCACCATCCCAGCTTATTTCTTCTATCCTAAAGAAGAAACTCTTTGGATTTAAGTAGGTGTCCTTAATTATAGTATCTTTTCATTTTCAAAGTTCAGAGCAAATCTCACTACTATGAAGTCACCTCATCCTGAAAAATCTAAATCACCCCCTCAATTCTTTTTTTTTTTTTTAGAATAGCTTAGAAATAAACTGTGCAGTAAAATATCTTTTAAAGTGTCTAGATACTTTTTCAATTCACACTTGTATCATTTGACGATATTCATTATGGAAATTAAAGCAAATTATAAAATAATGCATTTTACCTGAAAAAGGCAACAATTGGAGATCAGTGTCTTTTTCTTTAAGACAGGGTCTTGCTACAGCTCATTTTGGCTTGGAATCAAGGTCCTCTTTCCCTAGAGGATTAGGGGTGTGTATCTCTCATCTAGCTCTACTTAGGTGTATTCAAAGTATATGTTAAACCGCTTGTCTTAATTACCAAAAATAAATAAAAAAATCTAAAACTGAATTAATGTAGAATTAAGGAAGATACACTTCCCACCCTGAGGAAGGAGCAGTGATGATACAAATTCCTTCAAATATAACCTCACTCTCTTCCCTTGGTAATTCCAGTTTTTTAAAAAAGTGCTACAGCATCAGATTCTGAGATTTCTACACTTTCGATCCATTTTAAGGATTATTCCAGAGGCTGAAGGCCCGTTCGTAATCTGCAGTTAGTTGAGAGATGCAGGAGTTACAAGAACCTTAAATGGTGTACATGAATTTCAAGAAAGGAGTCATGGCTATCTTCAGAATCTCAAGGAAGTCTATATATTTTAAACGTTGTTAGTAAGAATTTTGCATTAGTACTACAATCAAACTAAAAAGACAAAACTGTGCATGCATGTATGTGTGGGTTGGGGGGTGCATTTAAACAATGCAAGCACTGCTAAATGTCTAAATAAAATGCATCCTTTCATCCAATGACCAGACCCTGACACTGGCCTTCCAATCCAAATGTCTTCTGGTTTAGAATGAGGAAAAGGAGTTCTATCCCCTGTCCCCACCCTTAAAATGCAATCTTTGACGGACCCTCTGCAGCAGCTCGCGTACCTGGGCGCTGGTTCGATTAAGGTGGTAGTATCCAGATAGTGGATCTTGTAGAATTCCAGCAAGGCAGGCAAATGGTCAAATTCCTGGTCCCCGATCTTAAAGCGACGGTTGGGCAGGGAGTTGATGATGTAGTGCGAGACACGCGAGTTCTCGGACACGGACAGTACATAGTCCCCGGGACAGGTAGATGAGTCCCGGACTAGGAACACGCCATGGCGCTGGCCCTGGAGCCGGGTCTGCGCCTCCTGGCGAGTCAGTGGCCCCACGTACCAGGCAGAGCGGTCTGAAGAATCAAACCTGGCGGAGGACATAGTGTTGGGCCCGGAGATGGGCGGCGTCTGCTGCTCTCGCTTGCTCTGGAAGCCTTTACCCGCTGTCCGCTTTGGGGTCGAAGAAGGGCCTTTTGGAACACTTCGAGGAACAATCAGAAGGCTTGGTCAGGACGATCCTCTAGGCTCCGGGCCCCGCAGCATCCTCCGCCACCGCCCTCCTGCACCGGGCCGCCTCACGGAGAGAGCCGGTCCGGGAACACTGGGCAAAGCCCGGGGGTCTAGGTGGGCAAAGCGGAGAAGTAGCGGAGGCCGCCTCGGGCCGTCCGGAGTACAGGGGAGGCTCCAGTGGCTTCTGTCCTGAAACCCGCTGGCTCCGCAGCTTTAAGAACCCGCACCAATCCTCGCCGTCACACGAAGCACCGCATTCCAACAGGAGTCGCGCCTCCCGGGCTGTTACCCAGCCCGTACCCAATAGCCACAGCAACAAAATGGCGGACGCGGGAGAAGCGGACGGGTACCTCCCCCTTGGTCCAGCGTACTTTACCTGCGCATGCGCGGGACTAGGCGCTACCCCCACTGTGGGGGCTCTTCCTTTGACGTCACTGGGCGCAGCCAATCAGGAGTGCATTCGCGAGGGTCTCAGCGTGAGCCACTTGTGCGGGCTCCCGCGTTCCGGGAGGAGGCAAGGGGTTCAGGCCCTTCCTGGACCGCAGAGCCCCGGCAGAGTGGCTGCTGCTGTCAGGCCTCCCTGGCTTGGCAAGAAAACAGCTGGAGCCGAGAGGGAACAGCGTTTGAAAACCTGTTTCTGGGAACAAAGCGTAGCAGCGTGATGGCTGAATGTCTGGCCGGGGAGGCGTGGCTTCAGGTGATTGATAAATCAGGTGGCTCAGGAAGGGCATAACTTATGCAGTGAGGCGACCATCAAATAGGTAACTGAATAATGCCTGCCCTAGGTGACCCTACTTGGTGCACGTGGAACGATGGTGAAGATCATTTTGACTAATGCTCTAAGAAGAGACAGTGTGATGGTGATGACTTGACCACTACAGGCTCTAAAGTGTAGCAAGGGGAATGTAACACCTGTGTCTCTGTCCTGAAGGTTTTGCTTGCTCCATTGCTCCAGACCAACAGGTCATTTCCTACCATTCCACGTTGCTCAGTTCCAGCCGTGCCTGGCCAACCCATTTCCTCCCTCCCTCCACTAGAATCTCTCTCTCTCTCTCTCTCTCTCTCTCTCTCTCTCTCTCTCTCTCTCTCTCTCTCTCTCTCTCTCTCAAAATGGGAATTCTCTGTGCAGCCCTGGCTGTCCTGGAACTAACTCAGTAAACCAGGCTGGCTTCAAATTCACATCTACCTGGCTCCGCCTTCCCTGTGCTTGAATTAAAGGCATGTGCCACCACCAACAGACCAGGATGAAATTTTAATACAACAGGAATACTGTCTTAGTTTTGCCTACCTTAAAACCACATCTAGCTTTGAATGATAAAGTTTGTTAAATGGATGACTGTTGTGAAAAACCATCAAAAAACTGATGCTGGATTATTAGTCACAGAATTTCCAAACTAGATGAACAAGAAGGCATGTCCCAAACCAGTGATGGTGGTTCAAACCAGTAATCCCAACACTGGGAAGACAGAGTCAGGAGGATCATGAGTTCAAGGCCAGCTGAGCTATATGAGACTCAACTAAACTGGGGAGGAAGTTGGGGGAGGGGGAGGTCTCAAGTGAGGAAGACAGGAGAAATCCTACTTAGATCTCTGTCACTGAAGTCTCATTCTGGCCGTTTGCGTTACCCACATTTAGCAAATCTTAGATTGTAAGGTAATAATCGGTGATTCCATCCCAGTGGAAAGTAGGCAAAGGGAAAATGTCAAGGTCTAGTGCCTTTTTGTAACTCAGCATAACTGTGATTTTGCGTTTCCCAGAGATGTTTCATGAGAACAAGGAAGATGTCTCAGAAGGAAGCTCTTGCTAGCCAAGCCTAAGTACCTGAATTGGATCCCTGGGTCTGAAGATGGAAGACAATCAACTTAAGGTGTCCTCTGAAATTCTGTGTAGGGTGGTAATACACACACACAGACAACGCTTTCATGTTGCTTTAGTCTCGAGTGCTTATCTTTATGCCATGGACCAGCCTGTATGGAACTCAGGCTTCATAGCGGTGCCTTTACCCACAAGTCATCCGGATGAACCTTGTCCCCTTTTAAGAGCAAAAGGAGTATTTTTTTTCCAGAAACCTTTCTGGGAGATCTTTCTTCATGTGCTCCATGGAGACCAGATGAAATTGCGTTTTGTCATCAAGAAAAAAAATTTACTGCATTAGACTATCAAGGCAGTGTGGACTAAGGTTTCCCTCAGTCAGTTTTCTATGATTCTGAAAATCATGTATATGCATAAACTCTAATAACTGTACGGAGTTTCTTCAGGGAGCTAGGTGCAAAGGCGGCAATGCTCTACCTGCCTACTAGTGTCAGTCTGGGAAAAGAAGCAGCTTTGCAGGCTTCTGGGGAGGGTGCTATTACTAATGATTTGTTTCAATGCTAGGAATTTAATCTAGCACCCTGTACATGCTACAAACATGATTCTCTCTCCCTCCCTCTCCCTTTCTCCTCCCTCCCTCTCTCCCTCTCCCTCCCTCTCTCCCTGCTTATCTTGTGGCACTGAGCATCTGCTAGATCCTTGGACTTCCATTCACAGCTGCTGCTGACTATTGTTGGGGAGTTGGACTACAGATTGTAAGTCACCAACACATTCTCTTACTATATAGAGACTCCCCATAAGTTCTGTGACTCTAGAGAACCCTGACTAATACAGTCTTCAACAAGAGCCATCTTGGGACTAGATGGCTCAACAGTTAGAGTACTTGATGCTCTTGCAGAGGACCTGAGTTTGGTTACCAGCAGTCAAGTGGTATCTTACACTTATCTGTAGCTCTAGTTTCAGGGGATCTGATGCCGCTATGGGCTCCACAGGCACTGCAACATGTGGTATACAGACATACATTTAGGCAAAACACCCATATATACACAAAAAGAATTATCTTTAAAAATTTGGGGTGGGGTGGGAAGCCTATTCAGCCTTGGAGAGAAACTCCTTTAAGACTCAGGATATTCTAAAGGAAGGTAAAACATTCCATCATGCAGAAAAACTCAGAAGTAAAAAATTTAATAACACTAGGAAGTCCCTGAAACTGACTAGATTCATTAGGCCCCTCCCTCCCCAAACTTATATAAGCAGGAAGGATGGTCAAAGATACTTTCAGACAAGACAAACTGCCTAGAAGAAGCAAAGACAAGCAGGTTTTCCTAAAAGAGAGTCAGATCAGTTTAACCACCTAGAAAGGACACTCTCTAACCTGTTGAGCTGTGTGAGCAAGTTGTGTAGTGAATGTCCACCTATGTTGTGGACTTTTGGTGATAGAGCTCTTTGAGTTATTTCTGCTACTTCAACCTTAGCAGCAGGATTTCCTAACAATTGGTTCATCAAGTTGGACTTTGGTGGTATCCTTACTTTTGGTCTGTTATTGGCATTGTTCATGTCTCCCTAGCAGTAGAGACAGCATAACTGGGAACAGGGACCAAACAAAGCAAAGATAAAACCGGGCAGAGTGAGGATGGTGGCACATTCCTTTAATCCCAGCACCCAGGAGGCAGAGGCAGGTGGATCTCTGTGACTCTGAGGCCAGACTGGTCTACAGAATGAGTTCCAGGACAGCCAGGGCTACACAGAGAAACACTGTGGAAAAAAACCAAAAAAGAAAGGAAGGAAAGAAGGGAGGGAGACTGGAAGGAGTGGCTACATGGTTTTAGATATGGGTAGGAAGGCTTCCATATTGGGGGATCCGGATATGGCTGCTTTTCCAGTTATGACATAGTGTTCCTCTGTAAAGAATGAGTTACATCACCTCTAGGTGGTGACATCCCCTGTCTCCTCCCTTAATTGTTAACTGAGTGGGGCATGTCAGGGACTTCTCTGGGGACCACCCCTAAGAGGTGGGTTCACCTTAAGACTATGCTTTTTCTTCCAAGAATTTCTGCCTCCTAGTGCAGTCCCAATGAGCTAACACAGGGTGCATCTGGGTCTGCTGATTTCTTTGCATCCTAACTTGGAAGGTGTAACTGTACTTTCAGATGCTGGGCAGACCTTAGTATGCTTTTATTTTACTTTCTTTTAGAAATATTTATATTCTTTTACATGCATGGATGCTCTGCTGCACGTCCTTTAGATAGTTTCTTCCTCCGAAGCTTTTTCTTCCTGTCTTTTTTGTGACAACCAAAGCTTTTTCTCCTGTCTTTTTTGTGTGTGTGACAGCTAACTTTAATTAGGCTTGTTTGTGTGAACATGGATAGGAGGCTGTTTACTGAAGCAAAAGCAAGTGTCCATCACTATAATAAAACACTGAACAAAGCTAAGTCAGGGATTAAAAAGTTTATTCAGTTCCATGTCACAGGCCATCATCAAGGGAAGCCAAGGCAGGAACCTGGAGGCAGGAACCAGAGCAGAGACTATAGAGAAATGCATCTTATTGGATTGCTTTCCTTTTTTCTTTTTAGATTTTATTTTTATATATGTGAGTCACTGTCCTCAGACACCAGAAAAGGGCATCAGATCCCCATTAAAGATGGTTATGAGCTACCATGTTGCTGCTGGGATTTGAACTCAGGACCTCTGGAAGAGCAGTCAGTGCTCTTAACTGCTGAGCCATCTGTCCAGCTCCTGGGTTGCTTTTCATGGCTTGTTCAGCTTTCTCTGCCCACAGTGGACTGGGTTCTCCTACATTAACCATTAATCAGGAAAGTGCCTCACAAACGTGTCCAGAGGTCAATCTGTGTAGGCAATACTTGTGGGCTTCCCTCTTCCCAGCTGACTCTAGCTGTGTCAAGTTGACAAAAATCAGCTCATCAACTTTTCAGTAGCTATAGCACTGAAGAGAGCAACACCCCTTCCCTAAACATCAGTGGTCCTTAGAGAGGGATGAAGTCTCATGATGTGATGTTGGCAGACATAGTTGTGTGCAGGTCTTGTGAGGCTAACCACAGCTGCAGCAAGTACAGGCCATGCCACATCCAGAAGACAGCATTTTGCAACACACTTCCCCATCCTCTGGCTCTTCTATTCTTTCTACTTCCTCTTCCAAAATGTTCTCTGAGCCTTGAAGAGGGTGCTCTAGATGATCCCTCCCTCTCAACCTTTGAGAAAGGGTGTGGTGGTTATTCTTGGTTGTCAACCTGACTACATCTAGAATTAACAAACCCCAATGACTGTACACACCTGGGAGGGGATCTTTATTTAATTTCCTCTCCCTCCCTCCTTCCCTTTTCCCCTCCCTTCCTTTCTCTTCCTCTTCTTCATTCTCGCCCCCCCCCCCCACACACCCTTTTTAAAAAAAGAGACAGGGTTTCTGTGTAACCCTGGCTGTCTTGGAACTCACTGTGTAGACCAGGTTGGCCTGGATTTTTAAGATCCATTTGCTTCTGCCTGAGTGCCGGAGTTACAGTTGTGCACCATCAAGTGTAGCTTAGGTGACTTAGTACCAAGCGGTTCCTTTTTAGTTCTTACCTGGAACATTTCTAAAATCTGCTCTTTAGCCTATTTTTTTAAAAAAATTATTTATTATTTTCTCATAGAATACATCTTGATTGTAGCCTCTCCTCACTCCACTTATCCTGTCCCTCAACTCTCCCCCAGACCCATTGCTCCCCCCATTTTCCTCCAGCAAAGAGCAGGCCTCCCACTGAACTGAACGGCATAAAACTGAGCACAGCATGAAAAGATGCAGTAAGACCAGGCATGGACCCTCGTATCAAGGCTGTCTGGTAGCCTTTTACTCGCAATGGTTCTTCTGTTTTTGAGGCAGGGTCTCACTGTGGAGCTCTGGTGGTCCTTGAGCTCACATATATGCAGTTCACTTTGCATTTGTCCTCATACTGTGATCTGTCTTCATGGTCCCTTCAAAATCCAAATATGATGATGCCATTTGCTTATTACGTAGATTCCATCCACAGGCCATTGTCTTCGGAGGTCAGTGTCGTAACTCCTCACTATGGCTCTTAAAGCCTGATTTACTTCAGACAAAATCTCATAAGGCCCAGACTGGCCCAAGGAGAGCAGTGTGGCTCTAGCACATGTCAGATGCTGGGCAGACCTTAGTATGCTTTTATTTTACTTTCTTTTAGAAATATTTATATTCTTTTACATGCATGGATGCTCTGCTGCATGTCCTTTAGGTCGTTTCTTCCCCTGAAGCTTTTTCTTCCTGTCTTTTTTGTGACAACCAAAGCTTTTTCTCCTGTCTTTTTTGTGTGTGTGACAGCTAACTTTAATTAGGCTTGTTTGTGTGAACGTGGATAGGAGGCTGACAGATTTCTGACAGATATCCTGGTCTATCTTGTAGGTGTTTTTAGGTCCCTAGGTAATTCCTAGACCAGTCAAGCAAAGATGGAGACAGAACAGTGGAAGTGATGTTTGTCCCATCCTCTTCCTTGGCAGGAGCCCCAAAGGGGAACTGCCTGCAGACCACGCTGGCCTTTCCCTCTCCCACAGGCCTACCTCTGAAGTCTACACAGGAGGCAACAAACTATGACCCACTGGCCAGATATGATGTCATCATTTTCTCTCTCCCATGAAATAAAAGATTCTGATATCTTTAAGTGGATGGAAAACAGTTTGTGGAATGAAATTCATATTCGGGTTTATAAATACTGTGACTGGAACAGGTGTACTGGGGCTGGCTTTGTGCTACTATAAGTATGAACTACAGAAGCCAACTGTTAGTCTATGGGTGTGCTACACTATGCATGCCTACACACCAGAAGAGGGCACCAAATTTCAAGCCATCATGTGATCGCTGGGAATTGAATTCTGGTTCTCTGGAAGAGCAGCCCGATGATCTTAACTGCTGAGCCATCTCTCCAGCCCAGCTTGGAACACTTAAATCTTTTGTCATTTCAATAAGTCTTCTATCCCACAGTCCGAAGACTCAGGCTGGTGAGAGGGCTCACTGCCTCTAAGCCTGACCACCTGAGTTTGATCTCTGGAACCCAAATGCCGGAGACCAACTCCTGAACATTATCCTGACACTTTGAGTATTATGCTGAGGGCAACGGAACAACACACACACCCACACACAGAGAGACACCCACACACACAACTCTGAAGAAAAGGGCTTATTCAAGCAAAGTAGAATATTTTTTTTACTGAAGTGATACACTTAAAATTGCACATTTATAAGAAGAAAAAGGGAAATTAAGACACTGCTCTCTTGTTTTACTTGTTACATGAATGAACTTCAGGCCTTTCCTACAGATGAGGAAAGTGATTGAAGAGGTCACTGTAATGCTAAGTTATAGGTCAGTAACTGTTAGTCTTCTCCAGAGGACAGTGTACTTGCTTTGGTGGTACACACAAAAAAGCTAACCGAAAGTTACAAATGCACCTTTCTGGAGGCAGGATGTTTCAGTCTGTCTTGCAGACCTCACACTGCAAGGCTGTGGTCACTGGTCTGTGATACACAAAGTCCATTCCACTCATGCTGCCACCTCCCCAGGCCAGAGCGCAGGAGTGAGTCCTTCCTTTCTCCCTCCCTCCCCCACAGCCACTGCTCTTCTTGAGACAAGATCTCCCTCTGAAGCTGGAACTCACGGCCACCCTTCTGCCTTGGCCTAAGTTCTGTATCTGGCTACGGAGCTTCTCTACGTCCTTTGTTATCTGTGACGTGCAAACAACCCTTTGTAAGGCAGCACCTGCTCCAGTCAGGCTCCAGCAGGCCAAAGGACAACTTCAGTGGACCACAGAGTCTGAGGAACAGAGCAAATGGATGAGGACCTCTGAAGGTTTACAGGAAGACGGTTCCACAGACATAGAGTAAAGAAAGACGGGAAAGGAGTGATTGGCTTCATTCATTCAGAAAAACAAAGAAAGGTCCATAAAATGTTCCTTTGTCTCAATCAGCTGATTCACACTAGGATGCCCACAGAAGGCAATCTCATGGAATTAATCTTGGGATTGAGGTGTGCTGATTAATTTCTCTAATAGCCTTATATAATGCCTGATGGTGATAAGGAGGAACAGTTATTATAGCATGTGGAAGGTTCTATAGAATAAAACCAAAACAATCAGGAGTGGAAATACATGTGGACTGGTCTCTATACTGTCCTGGCCTGGATCTCACAGAGGTCCCCTTCAGTCAAGTCTGTATCTGCGCCCTTTCTGCCTGTGGCTGCTGGATTTTCAGGAAGGTTGGCTATTTTGTATCAAGAGTGTATGCAAGTTGCTAAATGAACAGCAACAATCCTGTTACCCCATTTTCTGATCCTCTCCTAGAGGTGGAGATGAACCCCAGGCCCCGAGAGAGAAGGGGAGATGGCTGTTCACTGAGCTGTGCCCTTAGCCTGCTGCTGCTTTATTTAAGGTGCTGCAGGCTCCAGATGCTAAAGGGAGGGTCCCCACAGGGCACCAGAGCCATGCTTTAAGGCAAGAAGGCACCTGCCTTTTAGATTTTGACATATCTTATTAGTTAAAAAGTCTCTTATCTTCTTCAAAATACGAGTTTAAGATAGGTGCTCTGCGGCTTCAGTTACTTTATTGGCAGTACCAACACGAGGGAAATTTATTGCAGGAATCAATTTTAATTAATGCTTCTAATATTTTCTTTTGGAAACTGAAGGGAGTGAACACTAGCTAGCTAAGATAGTCTCTGGGTCTCTTGGTTGAATCATTTGTGGAGTCTTAAGTCCTAAAACTAGACAGAGCACTTTGTAGAAATGGAGAATATGTGGGAGTCTGGGATGAATGAGGAAACTCCAGGCACCAAATAAACACGGCCTTTGGTTCTGTTCCCAGAGGCAGAGGGCTCAGTGGTGAGGTTTTTAAGAAATATTCCATGAACACCAACCAACCAACAAGTTAGCTTTGAGCCAGTAGAGAAAATCCCACCAGAGACGGAAAGAATGAGGTGAGAACAGGTGGGAAGCGGGGCGTGGCCATTCCCACACGCATGTCCCGGGTGTCACACCCAGCAGTGCCGCTCTGAGGCCTTCTGCTCAAGTGCAGGACAAGACAAGATGGGGGTGGGGACAGTGGAGGCAACATATTTCAGTTCTGTATAGAACATGGATCCTTTTCATGGGGAGAGCGCTACCACGTGCTCAGTGTGTGTGCAGGCATGTCCACAAGACTTGACGTGTAGAGACGTGAAAGGACTTCCTTCTGTCACAAACCCAGGGTCTCCACATCTGAATTCACAGTAAGGCCTTGAGTGAGGAACATAACGTGTAAATGGAAGGCAGTGGGTACTGACATGAAATTAGAAATGCGGTACCTTTTCTCCTTCCGGCATAGGAATAGAAGGCTCCAGGTGTTCACAATTACTCTGCTTAGACTAAAACTCAGCAGACAACTTTCAGAACTAAAATTTCAAAGACCCACATTTGAAAACGTGTTACATTACACAATATGTAGTAAGTGACATCTTAGAGTTTAAAGGAGACATCTGATTCTTCTCATCAGGACGGAGCAGAGTTCCTTCTTCATGTCTCTAGAGTTGCCGTACCTTTTTCTCTGTGCTTTTTATATTGACATCTAACTTGTCCACTTTGGTTGTTAGTCGGTCGAGGATGTCGTCCTGCTCCTCAATTTCCGTCTGCATTCCTAATGCTATGTCCTTCAGGCGGCCCAATCCCACCGACAGCTCATCTGTGGGAAGGAGATGACAGGCAGTCACAGTGCCTCTGGATTAGAGTCCTGCCTAAGAGGCTGTGCCACAGCCTGTAGTATGTTTCTCACCATACTCAGACATGAAGAGGAATATACGTACTACACAGTAATACGTAGTTAATGTAGGTAGAGGCACTGAGTATCTCCTCCCTCTAGACAACCACTGTTAGGAGGGTTGTTGTTGTTTTTAGTCGTCTTGATATCTAGCTTTGGCTGTAACTCACTAAGCTCCACACTGGCCTTCAAGTCACAGAGATCTCCCTGCGTCTGCTTGAGAAGATTACAGGGGCCACTGGTGCACGTGGCATTTCCCTCACAGGTGCCGGAGAGTCAAGCATCGCGCCTTGCATATGCTAGGGAAGCATGCCAACACTTAGTCAGATCCCTAATCTCTTTATAGTTTTCATTTCAAGTTCACAGATTTTCTAGGCTGGCCTTGAACTCGCAATCCTCCTGTCAGCCACTCAGGTAGCTGGAACTAAGCCTGGCATACTCTGTTCCTTGAGGTTTTTGAAACCTCGAGATCTTGTGTTTTCTGAAAAGTAAAAGGAGTCACCCATGCCTCATGACGCTTTTGGGTTTGAGGACAGTAGGACAGGAAAAGAAGCTGAGAGGAAGCAGCGTGATAGGTTCTGGGGACATACCAAGTGGGTATGAGCACTTGCTGAGCAAGCATGAAGACCTGCGTTCAGACCCTTAGCACCCATGCAAAAGCTGTGTGGCTTTAGCCCCGGGGATGCCTAGGTCTGGTCTGCATTCACATAAACAGTGGAGATGGCGTGGCTGGACTGAACGCAGGAATGGAGAAGTGGACAGATTCCTGAGATGTGAGGCAGTCAGAGGGACATAGCTGTGGGGTGTGACATGCATGGAAGTGCTGGGTGATCCTGCTGTGCTCAGCACAAACTGGCTGGAGGCCGCTGCAGCTCCCAAACTTACCAAGGTTGCTGTCAATCTTCTGGTGATAAGCTCGAAGGCTCGAGTTCTTTGGGTAAACCTCAGTATTCACAGTAGAAGCAGGTCCTTTGGGGACCGAGTCTAGTTCTGAAAAAACACCAGGGGGAGAGTTAACTGATTTGTTGCTGCTCCATGAAATTGGCCCATTCTTTTCAGAAGTTCTAGGGATCTGTCCCCAGGAACACCAGGAAAGGACTAAAGGGGTGGGAGGAAGGAGGTGAGAGGCTCTGAGGCCGTGCAGAGGAACAGGAGTGGAAACAGGCTGGAGATGACAGGTTAGATATGTAAACAGATGTATATAGCAGAGGAACTGTCAGTGCAAAACTGCAGGCTCACGGGCGAGCTCTAGGGATGGGCTGCTCGTTACTTTAGGGTTTTTTGTTTTGTTTTGTCTTGTTTTGTTTTTTGATCCTGAGGATTGGAACCAGGCCTTGTGCATGCTAGGCAAGCACTCTTCTGTGGAGGCATCGGACAAATGTGTGTGTGTGTGTGTGTGTGTGTGTGTGTGTGAGAGAGAGAGAGAGAGAGAGACACAGCATTGTTATGCTGTATGAACTGATCTCAAACTCTGAAATAGCTGGACTACAGGGGCATGCTACTACACCTGGCAGAGCCGTCAGAGACAGGTTTAACAATTACCATGCATGGTGGTGCATGCCTGTAATCCTAGCACATAGAGCAAGATGAATGAGCGAGAGGCCAGACTGGGCTAAACAAGGCTCAATCGCACATTTATGTGTGCAAGTGACTATGCACAGTCATATGGAAGTCAGAGAACACTCAAAATCTTCCTCTACTGTTCTCCATTGTGGTGGACTGCATGAAAATGGCCTCCACAGGTTCAGGTTTGAACACTTGGTTCCCAGTTAATGATACCGTTTGAGAAGGATTAGGAGGTGTGGCCTTTTGGAGGAGGTGTATCACGTGACATGGGCTCTGAGGCTTTCAAAGCTTCCCACCATCCCCAGTGCTCTCTCTGTCTTCTGCTTGTGTTCAAAATGTGAGCTCTTAACTGGTCCTGCTGCCATTATGGACTCCAACCCTCTGGAACCACAAACTCATTCAAACACTTTCTTTAAAGTTGCCTTGGGCTTGGTATGTTACCACAGAAGTTAAAAAGTTCACTTTAGTTTATAAGACAGTCACTTGTAAAATCTGAAGCTCATCATACTGGCTAGCCAGTCAGTTAATGGGATCCACCTGCTCTGCCCTACAATTCAATTCTTTACCCCTATCTGTCTGTCTGTCTGTCTGTCTGTCTATCTATCTATCTATCTATCTATCTATCTATCTATCTATCTATCTATCTATCTATCTATCTATCTAATTTTTGAGAGAGGGTTTCTCTGTGTAGCACTGGCTGTCCTAGAACTTGCTTTGCAGACCAGGCTGACTTTGAACTCTCAGAGATCAACCTGCCTATGCCTCTCAAGTGCTGGGGTTAAAGTCATGAGGCACCACCACCTAGGAGTCTCATGTATCTCAAGGTGGCCTTGAACTTTCTAGGTGACTGAAGATACCCTTTAGCTATCTTGCTTCTATGCTCATGTATACCAAGATGTCGTATTATGGCTGGTTTTAATAGCAACTTGCCACAAATTAGAACCAACTCGAGTCCCCAAAGAACTATCAAAACTGCCCTGACTGATGTGGGACGATCCCCTGTGCAGCACCTTCTGGTAACCCAGATAAAATGGATTGGCCCTGTTACCAGGCTCCTGATTCCCTCACTGATGGAAGGACCAGCATTTCGAAGCTTTTGTTTTCAGCTAGGGAGCAGGCTCTGCAGAACCTCCAGGTCAGTAGACTAGGATGGCTGAAGCCCAGCCTGTGGACTCAGTGAGCACTAGTGGTTGACTCCTGGCAAGAGTTGTCTGTTGTAGGACTCCTCTCACTGCTGAGGTGCGGCCTCAAGGACTAAGTACAGGGCTCTCAGCTCTAAGGTACGTTTTTGCTGCTGTTACATTGTAAGCTGACTTCTTAAATTCTGATGCACTTCCTCTAGAGAACTCTGAGTAAAACCCTAGCATTTTTGTTTATTCGTTTGGCTTTCTGAGAGTCTGGTTATGTAATTTAGAATGACCTCGAACTCACACTGTTCCTGCCTTAGCTTCCTAAGTGCTGGGACTATGAGCATGTGGCACCATGCCTGGCTTATTTTCCAACTGTGAAAGACCCACATATTGAAAATGGACCCAACCTGGTACCTCAGAATAAATTCACTTATCTCAAGAGGCTAGGTGATTGGTCACTATAGTTATGTACACAAGCATATTCTTTTGCCTCTAACATATTCATGAGCCCTGGGTAGAGGGAAACACCTCTAAGGACCATTTTACTTAGAACAAGCACTGTTCCTACAATCAGTGGGGTTTTTTTTTTGGAGTGGGGCTTCTTGTTTTGTTTGTTGAGATGGAGTCTTATATATCCCAGGCTGCCTGAAAGTGCAATATGCAACAGAACTAGCCTTAAACACTGATTTTTCTGTGTCTCTTTCCCTAGTGCTGGGATTGTAGTTGTGGTGTACCTTGCCCAGTTTTACAGCTGGCTTTTTTTCCTCCTAGAATTTCTCAGAGCTACACCAGTAGAGGGTTCGTGTTCAATGGGATACTGGTTCCCGGGTCCTTATTCAGACTCCATAGGGCAGTGAGGAAGGGAGAAACCCCTATGGTTCCCTAACAACACCTTGTCCCTGATGTCATCGCTCAGCATATGGGATGTTAGATATTATAGCCTCTGCCCATTATTGTAGAGAGGTGGCTGTCCCCGTACAGGTACTTCAGGTCAAACCTGGAGATGCATCCCCACAGGGTCCAGACATGAGTTTTATACACATCTTCACTTACCTGCATCGTGCAGCCTTCTGAGGTTTGGGTGGCTGGCTTGGTATTTGCTTTCCTGATCTTTACTTACATTTATGGCTTCTTTCAATCTTAAAATTTAAAAAAAAAAAAAAAAAAACATGAAGAAAAATGGCCTTGACAGTGACATCTCTGTGCCAGTGTGTGTCCAGCAATGTTAGCCATCTTTCCACAATCCCTTTGTGTTGCATAGCCAATGCTTTCTTTCCTTTGCTGACCTTTCTGGAACATCCTGGGGATAATGTGGGCCACACAGTAGGCTGACAAAGACCTTACAAAGCTCACGGAGTCCTTAGAGCCAGGCAGATAACAAGTGTATAGAAAGGTACCAAGTGGGCACCCTTGATGAAGGGACAGTAAATTACTCAAAACTAGCCCACTATCCATTTCCCTTACCCCCCCCTTAAGTAGTCTAATCTGGCCTCAGCCTCAACATGTAGCTGCTGAAGATCACCTTAAATTCCTTATCTTTCTGCCTCTACCTCCCAAGTGCTGGGGTTACAGGTTTGCACCTCATCTGGCCCTACACTTTAAAAATTATGATAACATATACATAACATAAAAACTATACTTATTTATAGTCATAAGCAAAGGATGGGTTTTACATGTGACCACCTGCCCACTAGGTAATGTCAGTTTAGAAACTTAAATCTTTATTACTTTTTAAAATTTGGTTAACATGCCTAAATCCATATTGATTTTTATCTTTATTCTCTTTTTTAATTGGATATATTTTATTTACATTTCAAATGTTATCCCCTTTCCCGGTTTCCCTTCCAAAATCCCCTTATCCCATCTTCCTCCCCCTAAAAACTTAAGTCTTAATCCAGAGTCTCAGGGCTAGAGAGATGGCTCATCCGTTAAAAGCACTTGCTTCTCTTCCAGAGGATCCTCGTTCAGATCTAAGCACCCACACTGGGAAGCTCACAAGCACTAGCTCCATGGGAGCTGACACTGTCTGACCTTTGTGGGTAACCACACACACGTGACAGACATACATCGATTAAAACAAAACAAAACAGTTTAATAAGAATCCCCCCAACACACACACAAGAAACAAACGAAACCCAGGATGCTATATAACGTAGGCAGGCACTAAAACAGCGATCCAGAGCCCGGCTGCTGGGACTGCGGCATGCGGCATGCACTGGTATGCAGCATGCACCGCCTTCGGCATGCAGCATCCATCCAGCTAGCACTCCCCCCCACCCCCCTTTATTGCTGTATTGATTTCCCTTCCTCTTCTGTGCTTTATTGATTTCCTTTTACTTTTGTGGGGCTGGTTAGATGCCTCAGTGGTTAAGAGTACTTTTTACTCCTGTAGAGAACCTGAGTTCAGTTCCTCATCACATGGTGCCTTAAAACCATCTATAACTCCACTTCCAAGGGATCAGATGCCTTCTTCTGACATCTGCAGGCACCAGAAATACACATGGTGCACATACACACAAAATAAATAAATTTAAAAATTTAAGACTATTATTGTGTGTGTGTGTGTGTGTGTGTGTGTGTGTGTGTGTGTGTGTGTGTGTGTATACAACACATAATAACCCAGAAAGAGGCATTATATTCTTTGTAACTGGAGTTATGGGTAGTTATGAACCATCACATGGATGCTGGAAGCTGTACTGAGTCATTTCTTTCTGTTCTTTTGTTTTCTAAGATTTATTTGAGTACATTGTCACTATCTTCAGACACACCAGAAGAGGGCATCAGATTCCACCACAGATGGTTTTGAGCCACCATGTGGTTGCTGGGAATTGAACTCAAGACCTCTGGAACAGCATCAGTGCTCTTAACCGCTGAGCCATCTCTCCAGCCCCTGTGTTGCTATTTGAGACAGACTCTCACTCTATAACCCAGGCTAGCCTCTGGTTCATTATTCCAAGTGCTGGGATTATAAGTAGGCACCACCAAAACTAGCTGGAAACTTACCTTTCCATCTGACAAAAACAGAATTTCATTTTTTGGTGTTAGGGATGGCTCTGGGGAGAGAGCTCGGGCTGTGGGTGTGCTGCACCAGCCTGAGCACCTGGGTTTGAATCCCCAATGCCTACAGAGCAAGGCAGTGCCCTCTTTCAGGTTTCCGTCAGCCCAGCTCTGGGATAGGGTGGGATGTAAACAAGTAGATCCCTGCGGCTTACTGGCTCGCCAGCCTAGCCAACTGGTAAGCTCCAGGTTCAGCTAAAGAGCCTATCTCAAAAAACCTGTTGAGACCTTCTTTTAACATAACTGCAACCAGTTTCTACAGTCTCCATTTTGTTTATAAGGTGAAATTATGTTCAGGTTCTCTGACTTTACTTCCCAGAAGTAATTATCAATAGCTGACACTGAAGAATGTTATTAATAAGCCAAAAACTTATGGTTGTATCACTTGCACCTTGTTATCTCAAAGTTCTGGAAGTATCCCCTGTGCATTCCCTGTCTACCACTTCCCTTCCCTCACCCAGGACCAACCAGCTTAAAGCTTGGCTGACAATACTTTGTCTAGTTAGCCGAAAATGTTGTACCACTCCACTGCCTGCTTTTTAACTTTTGAACCTGGATTTTCATATAAAAAGCCTGCCCTGGGCTGGAGAGGTTGTGAGCCACTATGTGGTTGCTGGGAATTGAACTCAGGACCTCTGGAAGAGCAGTCAGTAACCACTGAGCCATCTCTCTAGCCCCAATTCTTTTGTCTTATCTTTTTTTTTTTTTTTTTGAATGGTTATTTTATGTTTGCCTACATGTATGTATGTGCACCATGTGAGTGCTTGGTGCCCAGAGATCAGAAGAGAAGACTGAATTTCTGGAACTGGAGCCACAGACAGTTGTGAACCACCACGTGGGTACTGGCAACTAGACTCTGGTCTTCTGTAAGGGTAACAGCTGCCCTTAGTGCTGGGCCTTCCCCCCAGTCCTGCCTTATAACTGAACATGGGAAGCAGAAGCCTGCCAGGTCCTTTTGTATGATTTCACTATATTTCTGCTCAAAATTTTTGAGATAAACAATCTACAATTTTTAAAGATTTATTATATATAAGTACACTGTAGCTGTCTTCAGACACACCAGAAGAGGGCATCAGATCCCATCACAGATGGTTATGAGCCACCATGTTGCTGCTGGGAATTGAACTCATGACCTCTAGAAGAGCAGTCAGTGCTCTTAACCACTGAGCCATCTCTCCTGCTCAACAATCTATAATTTTAAAGTATAAATTAATGAACAGATTAGGTTAGATATACAGAAGATGGAAAGAATATTTTTACATGTATATATGTATTTAATGTATTATGTAGGTATGATTTTGTGTGTGTGTGTCTGGTTCTGGGGATCAAATCTAGGACTTCACATATTAGGCAAGCCTTCTACTAATATACCACATTCCTAGCCTACATATGTGCACGTTATATGTATGTAGGATACAATGAATTACATTTATGTACTTTGTGTGTGTAAATATGTGTGGCGGTCGGGGGAAAAGCTGTGGGGAGTTTATTCTGTTTCCACCCAGGTCACCAGGCTCGGTGGGCCTGGTGGCAAGCACATTTACCTGGGAGCCATATCACCAGCCCAGCCATATATAGTTCTTTGTTTTCTTGTGTTTTGCAAGACCGGTCTCATGGCTGGTGTTGAGATCTAGGTCTTCCTGCCTTAGCTTCCTGAGATGCTCTGATTACAAGTATGCACTATCACATCTGGCTTATAAATTATTCTTTTTCCTAAAATGAGGCTTTGCTTAATTGCCTGAGGTTACCTTGAACTTGCTATCTGCCTGCTTTAGTCTCTTCAACTGCCGAGATTACACACAGGCCACGCTACGTCTGGCTTTTGGAATGATTTGATAAAGAAACATTCTGCAAAAAGAGTCACATTTTTTCGTGATTAAACTTTCTAAGACTGTATTTTTATGAATTAGATAAACTGTTGGGTGGAAGGGGAGTGATTTCTCTTTAGGAAGCCTCAAGGTGCGTAGGCCCCTTCCCATGAGTAACCCATAGGGTTCTAGGGCACCTTGACGGCATCCACAAGGTCTGAAAGCCTTGGCTCCTTCCACAGAGCCTGTCTCTACTGTTTTATGTATCCACACACAGATGCTACACTTACCTGCTGTTGGGCTGGGAGACGATGCTGCCATTCTGCTCAGGTGGAGGCTCTACTGGTTTGGATTTGAAGTAGTTGATAAATCCTCCAAACACACTCTTAATGCTGTTGATATGTTTCTGGCTCATCTTCAGATCCTGATCCATCTTGTCTACCATTTTCTCTGTGTGTTCTAGGACTCCTCGCTGCCGAACCAGCTCCTACAGAAAGCAAGAGACAGTAGCATCACACCATTTCTTCTACTTCCAAAATCATAGTATATATATTTAAGTCTGGATCTGGGAGGGTATTTTCATTAGTAGAGCACTTATCTGGTTTGCACAAAACCCTGGGTTGGATTTTTAGCACTCCACCAACCAGGCCTGGGTACATATAACCTGCCACCCCACAACTTGAGAGGTAGAGGCAATTTTTAATTTAATGTTATATCTGGCTACATAGTGATTTTGAGGCAAGCCTGGGCCAGGTGAGACGGAGTCTCAAAAAGCTCATGCTTATAGTCCCAGCACTTGGGAACTTTGGAGAAGTGTAACTTCTATGCCAGGCCTGTGCTTTGTCTGGTTTCCTGCAGGGATGCTGCTGCTTCCACCCTTTTCTGGAATATTAGAATATTTCAGAGCAATGGGCTTCCTTCTAACATTTCCTCTCTCCAGTTCCCCTAAACTTCTAGGCCAGTCAGAATTGCATAGAGAGACTTTGCCTCAAAAAAAAAAAAAAAAAAAAAAAGTTTAAAATCATGTATTCATTTATCTGGTTGAGGGTGGTGATCGCATGTGCAGATCAGAGGACAACTTGAGGGAAGTGACTTCTCTCCTTTTATCATGCAGGTGCTGAGGCTCAAACTTAAGTTAGCAGGGTTGACAGTATGGATCAGTCCAGCCCGCTGAACCCTGTATGCCATTTCGCCTGTCTTTTGGTTTGTTCTTCTGTTCACCTCTGTCCCTGCTATACCACTGCAGACCTCCTGGCTGCAGACCAGCCCCCCCTGCAGACCCCAGCCCTGCTGTAGACCTC
Organism: Micromys minutus; assembly: GCF_963924665.1. Classification (NCBI taxonomy): domain Eukaryota; kingdom Metazoa; phylum Chordata; class Mammalia; order Rodentia; family Muridae; genus Micromys; species Micromys minutus. The sequence goes on along the minus strand of NC_137976.1, from coordinate 72,893,565 downwards.
CGCCCTGTATCTCTCCTTCCACTTATGTATCACATGGCCCGGGGATCCTCCCCATTTATCTTAAAGCAACCCTCCCATGTTAGGGGCCTTTCTCAAGTTTCACAGACTTTAACCACACTTACTCCATCTTAAGCAGACATGTTTTACCGTTAGAAATTAGGATTCGAGTCTAGCATGATGGCATACACCATTAGCCCCAGCACTCAGGAGGCAGAGGCAAGCAGATCTCTTTGAGTTCGAGGCCAGCCTGAATCTGGTACACATAGTGATCTCTAAGACATCCTGGACTACATAGAAAAACCCTGTCTCAAAACCTAGAACAAACAACAAAATAGCCAAACAAGTGAGCAAGAACATGAGAGTGCGAGAGGAAACCATGATTTGAGAGAACGGGTGAGATGTTTGTCTTTCTGAGCCTAGATTACAGTACTTAATATAATATTTCCTAGTTTTATCTATTTTCCTACAGATTTCATAATTTTATATGGTTGAATAAAATTCCACTCTTTATATGTGCCATATTTTCATGATTCATTTGTCCATGAAAACTTTTTTAGATTTATTTTATGTGTATGAGTGCTTTGCCTACATGTATATACGTGTGCCACTTAAGTGCCTACTGCCTACAGAGATCAAAGAAGGGCATAGGATCCCCTAGAACTGGAGTTATGGATAGCTACGAACCACCCTGTAGGCTGGGAACTGAACCTGGGTCCTCTACAAGAGCAAGTGCTCTTAACTACTAAGCCGTCTCTCCAGCCTCTACTTACCTACTATAGACATCTAAGCCAATTCCATGCCCTTGGTATTGTGGAAAGAACAGGAACAAACATGGAATCCTTTGGGTGTACATGCAGGAGCACATAGCAGACCACTATTTCTAGATTTCGTGAGGATTTCCACACTGATCCCATGATCTACACCAGTTATATTCTCACTGCACTGTCAGTGTTCCGTTCTGCCTCTTCGACGTTGTACTTTGTCTTCTTTCCCTCCCTTCTCTCTTCTCCCTCCCTCCCTTCTTTCCTTTCTCTTTCTTCTATTTTGTTTTTTTTTGAGACAGGGTTTCTCTGTGTAGCCCTGGCTGGCCCTGAATTTAAACTCACAGAGATTCACCTGCCTCTGCCTCCCAAGAGCTTGGATTAAAGGCATTTAATGTGTGGTGGTTTGAATAGCAATGTTCCCCATAGACTCATGTGTTTGAATGCTTGGTCCATAATGGGAGTGGCACTATTAGGAGTTGTGGCCTTATTGGAAGTGTCTCACTGTGGGGGCAGGCTGTTTTCCTTTATAAGCATTGCTTTGGTCATGGTGTCTCTTCACAAGAATAAACCCCTAACCATGACAGCATGTGTCATCACAGTCCCTTGTTTTTTTTTTTTTTTTGTTTTTTTGTTTTTTTTTTTTTTTGTTTGTTTGTTTGTTTGAAACAGGATCTCACTATGTAGCCTTTGCTATCCTAGAAACAGTCTATGTAGTCTATGTTGGTCTCAAGTTCAGAGACCAACCTTCTTCCACCTCTTGGTATTGAGATTAAAGGTAAGAAATATAATCTAATGCCTGTCTAAGATGTTAGAACTTTTAAAATATTTATTATCCATATGTATTTCTTCCTTTGAGAACCATCTATGTAGTTTATTGGCCCACTTATTGACTAGCAGTGTGGTGGTTTGAATATGCTTAGCCCAGGGAGTGGCGGTCACTTCTCTGGTTGAGCCATCTTCCCAGCCCCCTGCTTGTGAAGTGGTCACTTTACCACTAAGCCATTTTCCCAGCTTTACATTTCCTACTCAGAAAAGTCCCTTGCTCCTAGATGTATTCTGATATGTTTTTCTGTGGCAGTTCCAGGATTTTATTATGAAATCAAGGTCTCTGACCCAGTTTGAATCATGTGCAAAGTGAGAGATGGGGATCTAATTTAAGTCTTAGGCAGATGTTTATTCAGTGTGGCCAGCATCACTTATAGGATAGGTTATTGTCTAATGTATACTTTTATAAAAAGTCAGGTATCTAGGGGGCTGGAGAGATGGCTCAGCTGTTAAGAGCACTGGCTGCTCCTCTCGAGGTCCATTTATTTATTTATTTATTTATTTATTTATTCATTCATTCATTCATTCATTTTTTTAGATAGGGTTCCTATGTGTAGCCCTGGACATCTTAAAATTTGCTTTGTAGACCAGGGTGGCTTTGAACTCAAGAGACTCAGTCCATTATCATTACGGCAGGAAGCATGGCAGCGTCAAGCAGACATGGTGCTGGAGAAGGAGCTGGGAGTTCTATATCTTGACCTAAAGTCAGCCAGGAAGAGACTTGTCTTCCCAGGCAGCCAAAAGGAAGCACTCATCTACATTGGGTGGAGGCTGAGCATAGGGACCTCAAAGCCCACCCCTGCTATACACACTTTCTCCAACAAGGCCACACCTAATAGTACCATTCTATGTGGGCCAAGCATTCAAACACATGAGTCTACAGGGGCTGAACCTATTCAAACCATCACATCCCATTTCATGGCTGCTATTATATTCAAGTGTGTTCCATCCATCCCTAGTCATTATGCTAGCTATGGGTCTAACATATAGGCTTTATCATGTTAAAGTATGCTCTTTTCTTCTTTGTCTCTTTTTGAGACAGGGTCTCTGTGTTGTGTAGCACTGGCTGGCCTAGAACTGGCTCCATAGACCAGGCTTGTGTCTTCCTTCAAAGCGCCAGGACTAAATCATGCATGGCTGTTACTTTTAGCTTCTTCATGACAGTTACCATGATAGCACAATGAACTTTGTCAAATGGCTTTTCTGGGTTGATCCTGTGATTTCTGCTTCTACTGATAGACTGAACTACTTTTATTGATGTATGTTGACCATTCTCATATCCCTTGGATGAAGCTAATGTCGTTGTGATGTATAGTCTTCTTAATGTGATCTTAAATTTGGTCTGTAAGTATTCTGTTGAAAATTTTTCTATGTTCATCAGAGGGATTGGTCTACAGTTTCTTTCTGTTTTGTCCTGCTTTTACCTAGCTTTGGTATCAGAGTTATACTAGCTTGTAGAATTAGATTTGTAATATTATTTTTCTTTCTAGTTGGTCGGACAGTTTGAAGAGTGTTGGTATTAAATCTTTCTAAAAAGTTTGGTAGAATTCAGCAGTAAACTCATCCACCCTAGACTTTTCTTTTAGGAGAGACTTCAACTACTGCCTCAGTTTCACTGCTTGTTATGGTCTGTTTAAAGTGTTTGTATCTTGTGGTTTTAATTTTGGTAGGGACACATGCCTTTAGAAAGATATCTAAGTCTAGATTTCCCCGCTTATTGGAATACACATTTTCTAAGTCTACCCTGATGATCTGGATTTTACTGGTTTCTGTTCTAATTCTTCCCTTTTTATTTCTAGTTTTATTAATTTGAGTCTTCCCTTTCTTTTGGTTAGTTTGGCTAGGGCTTGGTCAATTTTTTCAAAGAACTACTTGTCTCATTAATTCTAAGTATTGCCCTTTTTGTATTCATTTCATTAATTCTGCCATTCTTTAATATTTTCAGCTGTCTGCTATATTTGGGTTTGACCTTCAGGTGCACTATTAGGCTATTTGAGACCGCCTACATGTTTTATTACATTAAAATTTTATTTTGCATGTGTTTGTGTGTGGGTACACGATCCATGGTAAACATGTGGAGGTCAAAAGACAACATATGGAAGCGTGTTTTCTTCTTCCACTGTGTAGGCCCTAGGGGATGAAACTGAGGTTTCCATTCTTGGTGGTAAGTGCCTTTACTAACAAGCCATACTGTTGGCTTTTGTCTTTTTGGTTTTTGTCTGCTGTTGAGACACCTTGACCAAGGCAAGTCTTATAAAGGACAACATTTAATTGGGGCTGGCTTACAAGTTCAGAGGTTCAGTCCATTATCATAAAGGTGGGAGCAGGGTAGCATCTAGGCAAGAACGGTGCAGGCAGGGTTGAGAGTTCTACATCTTTGTCTGAAGCCTGCAAGTAGAATGCTAATCTCCAGGCAGCTAGGATGAGGGTCTTAAAGCCCATGCCCACAGTGACACACCTACTCCAACAAGGCCACACCTTCAAATAGTGGCACTCCTTGGGCTAACCATATACAAACCATCACAGCTTCTAGAATTAAATTTTTAAAAAGATTTAAAACTCTGTAATTAGTTAGCTTATGTGTGTGCAACAAACACAAGAAAGAAAGACAGAGAGATCACCTAACTGCATGTGCTAACTGAGGCCAAAGGTGTCAGATCGCCTGGAGCTGGAGTTACAGATGGTTATGAGCTGAGCTGCCTGATATGGTGCTGGGAACTGAATTCAGGTCTACTGCTAGGGCAGTACATGTTCTTGCTCCTAACCCAGTGAGCCATATCACTAGTTTGTTTGTTTGTTTGTTTGTTTTTTTAAACAACCCTCTCCTAATTTTTCATGTGAATACTTAGAGCTGTAAAGTTCCTCTCAAGCCTGTTTTGGCTATATCCTAGAGGTTCTAGTGGATTGTGCTCTCTCATTTGTACTTAATTCTCAGAATCTTTTAATCCCCCACACATGACTTTTTTCAGTGACCTACTGTTTTATTTAAAACATACTTGTATATTTTCTGAGGTTCGTTTTGCTATTGATTTCTAGCTTTAGTTCATTTTAATCTGATAAGATATAGGTAATTATTTCAGGGTTTAGGGTTTTTGTTTTGTTTTTTTGTCTCTAAAATTTAAAGCATGCTCTGTGGTTTATAATGTGATAAATTTATCCTTGTGCCACTAGAAGAATATATCTGTTGGATGTAGTTCTTTAGATTTCTGGTAGAACAATTAAAATATGGTACAATTAGCTCTGAGGTTTTAATAATACTAAGTGTGACAGTAGAGTCTTAAAGGCTCCCCATCATTACTGTATTAGGACCTGTTGTCCTTTTGCCTTTAAGAGTTTGCTTTATGAAATCGAGGATCCCAAGATTCAGTTCATAAATATTTACAGTAGTTCTATCTTCTTGATGAATTGTTCCATATATTAATATGAAGTAATTCTATCTCTTCTGACTACTTTCAGTTTCAAGTCTACCATCAGATACAAAAAACCACTTTCCTAGCTTGTCTGTAGCTACTGCTTGCTTGGTAGTTTGATGTCCAACCTCTTAGTTCAAGAATTATGAATTTCCAATTATGTGTGTTCCTTGGAGACAACAGACATACCTTACTTTTTTTTTGTAAATTTACTCAGGTATATGTACTTTATTAATTGGTGAGTCAAGTCTATGTGCAGTCAAGGTTATAACTGAGAAGGATTTTTGAATTACTTATGACTTTGTTGTTTGCTGTTGCTAAGTTTACTGAAAGGTCCTTTCTTTTTCCTCCAGTGGTTTTAGATTTTTTTCTGGTGTGCTCCACTGGACATGACTGATTCTTTCTCAGTTTTCCTCTGTTCATGTATTCCTTACATGAAATGTCTTTCTTCCTGTACTCTTGTGTGAAACTTTCTTCTTCCTCAGTGTGTGACATAAAGGAGTGTTGACTTAATTGTCATGAATTGCCTTGTCTTGTCTTGAAACATATCTCTGTCTATTTTAACAGGTGATTTTGCTGGATATAGCAATCACAGTTGATGGTTATTTACTGTCAGGGTTTGGAATATATCGTTCCTGTAAAGGGAGTTCATGATACTAAAGTCCAGTTTCCTAACTGGTCCATGATTTGACAATAAAGAAGGCTCAGAACTAATTACTGGACAGAGTTACAGGTAAGACTTCTAGAAAGAGAAAAGGGAGATGCAGGGAAGGAAAAAAGGGCCCCTTTTGTCATGCTTTTGAGGAAGGAGAATGTTATAATCATGTAAGGCCTCGGGGAGAGCTAGGGCCTGTGGCCTCCACTATAAGAGAGATGGACATAGTAAATTGGTAAGGAAACACATTTCCAAGCAGGAAATATTTGCACCCAGCAATTGAGCCTAGTGGTCAAGTTGTAAAATAACAGAGTTGTTTATGTGTCTTTTGTCTACAGATTCAAGGGTCTCAGGTGGGAGTTGATGGTGAGATCCCCAGAGTAGAATGACAGGTTGGGGCTAGCAGCACCGATCCTGGAGCTAAGTAGGGTAGAACAAAAGGGAGACAGCAGGGGCTGATCCTGTGCAAAGGCTATAGCATGCTTTTTCAAACTACATGCAACAGATGGCACCCAACGTGGGACGAGAATATACTATTAATTTAGAAATTCTCACATTGATCACATACTCACAGGTCTAAGAAGAGGGGAAAATTGGTTTCTCAGTGAGAAGAGTGAGTCATTCCTAGCTCGAGAGCATTAAACAAAGAAACAGAGCTCATGGATACTAGATCCCCCATTGTAAAAAGAGAAAAAGGCAGAGAAAGGCTGTTGCCTCCAACAAATGAAAAATAAAAATTAAAAAAAAAAAAAAACTTTAGGGAAGATTTTTAAAAGTCTTACAAAATTATTCATTCTTTAAACATGGGCTCCATGGAATTCTGGGTCAATATTCCTGACATGACAGATTAAAAGCCTATAAGTAAGTTTATACAGTAAGCAGAAGAAAATTTAATTACATATATTAAAATATTGAGATATTCAATTTTAAAAATTAGTTGAAAGCAGGGAATAGGGTGCCTAGCCTAACTCAGACAGAGGAATTTAGACCTTGAGAATTAAATAAAGAGTCTGAAAATAGGCTCATACAATATTTGTTTAGTTTGCTTTATTTTGTTTTGAATTGTTTTAATTATCAAAATAGATATAATTTTGATTTTTGTGGTCATATTATTATTCCTCTGGAAGAGAGGTCAAGCTAAAGGTTCTTCTGGTTACTGGCTCAAGGACATGCTATTTTGGGAGGAAGACTCTACATTTGTGTTGACAAGAAAGGAGAATAGGCTCTAGACCCCTTCCAGAGGGAAATGGATCAGAGATGACAGGGAAGACCCCCTGAAGAACTAAAAAAATTCAAGAGAATAAAACAGGACAGGGAAAGATTCTCTGTGCCATCCTTCACATGGCATGAATGAAGACATGATTGGTTATTATTAAAATCAACTCATAAAAAAGACAGCTGTCATTCACAAGCTCAAACAAGGAGCAGAATTTCATCTTTAATTAGTCCGTGCATTCTATACAATCCATGCAGATATCTTGATGGTACTTAAATCTATTTTGAGATTTGTGTATTACAGAGTGTACAGCTTGGGTGAGATTCATCCTCAGAGATGCTAAGCTGACCTGCTTGGCTTCCCTGTCACGGATTACAAGTCTTGCCTCACTCAACCTTTAGATGGATCCAGTCAGAACTTCAGTCAAGCCCCGAGGCTTTCTAGGCATAGAGACCAGATAACAGTTACTGGGGTTGGTTTTCTTAAGGCTTCTTCTCCCCTTTAAAGAGTCTTCATCACACCCGTTCAGCTGGAAGAAGTTATGGAGAGCTGTCAGCCCCACTCCCTGGTTTTGGGGGTCTGGTAATATTTATTTTACAAATTATAGAAAAGTTATCACTTAAGGGATAATTTGGGAGTGTCCATAATTTTGAACAGGGAGAAAAATAGGTGAAATTGACTGTGTAGCCATAATCTTAATTGGTAGAAATTTTTTTTTTTGAAACCAGAACATTTATTTTATGATTGAAGTCCTCAAGATGAACTGGAGGCTACAACAGCTACCCTCTCAGGTTTAGGTGTCGTTCCTTCACGGAATCCATGTCTGAATCTGCAGTAGACAATCTTTAGGTGCCTCATGCTACCAGTCCTGGTAGTGTTTCGTCTCTTAGCCTTGGCACTCTGGTTATACTTTTGTTTGAGCTTGGCAGGGTGGCCACGTTTGCCACAGGTCGACTTCTGAAGGTGGGAGGCCTTAGAGCCACAGCGGTGGCACAGAGTGTGTGTCTTATTGTGATGCTTTCCAAAGGATGACCTTTCTTTCGTCATAGTGCTTCTACCGGTGAGGCCAAAGAGACCAGAAGTGTGGTAGAAATCTTTATAACTGACACAAAGTTAAAGTTATAATTTCCTACCTTGGTACAAAATTTATTTTGATACAGATTCAAGGTTTTCATTGGTATGACCTTCTTATATCAATACAAAATTTGGGATTAACATTGTCATTCTTAGACACTGTGCCTATACAACTCATTTAAGAATACAAAGCTTAGGGCTAGAGAGATGGCTCAATGGTTAAGAGCACTGAATGCTCTTCCACAGGTCCTGAGTTCAATTCCCAGCAACCACATGGTGGCTCACAAACATTGGTAATGCAATCTGATATCCTCTTCTGGTGTGTTTGAAGACTACAGTGTACTCATATACATTAAATAAATATTTATTTAAAAAAAAAAAAGAACACAAAGCTTAGACCCAGTCCTTCTATATCTGCTATTACAAACTGTTTTTGGATGATTGAATAATCGAGTTAAGGGTCAGATAGCAAACTCATGGTAGATTCTGATTTGATTAAAAGGGTGTTTTCCAGATACTTCAATTAGAAATGGCTGAGAGTAGTCAAAGTTTAACAGTTCAGATTACCTTATATATTATATAGTCTTCATAAACATCAGAAATCCACAGAATATGACATTTAATGTTATTTAATCATTTGACAGTGAGACACAACTACTCCTGACAGCACCCTGAACCTTCTCGGTTCAAAGAAGATATTGAACATCTTCACCTTCAGGCGAGATTGCTTATTGTGGCAAGGCAGCCCCTGGGCAAAAATGGCCCATTTCATCTGCAGACAATACTGTCCGAGAAAAGTCATTTGATTATATCTTAGTTCCCTCTACCTAATGGCTCTTAGGTTTGGTTTCTTGAATGAATCACAGAGTTCTTAGTTTTTGGGTACATTCACTGGTTATTTTGTTTTGTTTTGATTCATGTCTCAAACTTGTCTGCCACACCTGAGATTTGGTCTTCTGCTTGGTCTTGTCTGTTGGTGATGTGGTTGGGCTTTTGTTTGTTTGTTTTTTTCCATGTTCACTGATTGATTCTTTCATTTCCAGAATTTGTTTGGTTTTCAGATCAACTTCCTTGCTGAACTTTTCCTACATATTTATACATTTTTATTGTTATTCTTTCCCTTGCTTTAGTAACTTTCTTATTTATATCTTGAATTGGCCTGTTATCTTTCTTGTTCAGGATTGAATTTACTTGAGTCCTCCACTGATCACTGATTTTGTTGTTGTTGAGACAGGCTCTTGCTACATAGCCCTGGCTAGCATGTAATTCACTAATTCACTGTGTTGACCAAGATGGTCTTGAACGTTCAGAGATCCATCTGCTTCTTCCTCTTGAGTACTGGAGAGGCCATCATGCTGGGCCTTGATTATTGATCCTTTTTAAAATGGAGGACTCTTAATTTTGTGTTCTTTCATTTTAGCTATCTGTGCAGGTTTGTTTTTTTCAGGTTGACATAGACAGAGACATACCTGGGAAGAGGGAATATTAATTGAGAAACTGCCTTCTAAGACTACCCTATAGGCAAGTCTGCAAAGTATTTTCGTAGTGATAGATGTGGGAAGACACAATCCATTATGGCTGGTGCAAACCCCAGGCAGATGGTTCTGGAGTGATTAAGAAAGTACACTGACCAAACCATGGAGAGCAAGTGAGTAATCAACTCCCTGCATTAGCCCTCTGCACTGCTTCCAGGCTCCTGCTCTGGCTTCCCTCGGAGATAGATTAGAAGCTGTAGGATGAAATAAGCCCTGTTCTCCCCAGGCTGCCTTTAGTCAGAGTTTTATCACAGTAATCGAAACTCTAACTAGGACACTGTCTCATCATCATTTTTCAGGGCTGAGAAGCTGTTGGTTTGTGGGATATTGTAGTGTATGTTGTCTCCTGTTTTGAAGTGTTCTGTACATCTGTTGGAGTGTGGAGTGCCTTCTGTTTTTTCCCCTGCCCTTTGCCTCACTGTTTTTGTTTCATTTTACATGAGTTTTCTTTTCTTTCCTCTTTCCTCCATTTTCTGTGTGTAGTTTTGGCTGTCCTGGAGGATTAATCTGTCAGATGATAGCCTTCACTCTCTCTCTCTCTCTCTCTCTCTCTCTCTCTCTCTCTCTCTCTCTCCTGTCCATAAGGCTATCCATGGGGATACTCATGTGTCTCAGTCCTTTGATTTGGGCCACCACCCACTCAAAGCATTTCCTTAGAGATGCTGTTCTCAAACACCTCTGAAGGAGGGCATCTTTCCAGCAGCCTTCCTCTTTCAACATGCTTTGCTTCTTCTCACAGCATGTAAGTTTCATGAGGCAGGAACTGACTCTGCTGGCTGGTGAACATCCAGTGTACCATTCAGCAGCCAGCTGCTGCAAATCTGTTCAAAGTGTTGTTCTCCAGTCACCGGGACAGGCTGGCTCACATGCTTTTAGGGCTGATGTGCAGGCTGCACATATGTATTCACTATAGTATTAATAACCTTCTTTATGCATGACAAACTTATTTCAGTCCCCATTTAATTTTTAGGGTAAAGTACTGGGCACTTAATTTAGGGCCTCATCATGGTAGACAAGTGTTCTCTCGATGAGTTTATGTCCTCAGGTTGAGGTTTGTGTACAACTGTTACAGCTGTTCCCACCCTCAGCTCCCTTCCTATGAATCCTCTACCTATATTCCCCACCTCCACCCTTCATGGCCTAGCAATCATATTAACTATGGGACACACTCTTCATACCTAAAAGCAAAATCCTCACCCACTTCTAAACATATACTCTACAAGCCAGGTTGGGTGCCAGTAATCACTCAGGAGACTAGGACAAGAGAATCTCAAGTCTGAGGACAGCCTGTTTAAAGAACAAACAAATTAACAAATAAAACAGCCATCCCCAATTATCTTACTTAGCGTTTCTATTGCTGCAATAAAACACCATGACCAAGAAGCAAGTTGGGGAAAATAGGGTTTATTCAGCTTACACTTCCACACTGCTGTTCATCACCAAGAAAAAAAAAAGTCAGGGCAGGAACCTGGAGGCAGGGGCTGATTGATGCAGAGGCCATGGAGGGTGCTGCTTACTGGTTGGTTTCTGCCTCATGGCTTGTTCCGTCTGCTTATTTATGGAACCCACCAGGACTACCAGCCTAGTGTTGGTACCACCCACAATGGGCTGGGCCCTCCTACTGATCAGTAATTGAGAAAATGCCCTTCAGCTGATCTCTTAGAGGTCCTTCCTCTCTGATGACTTTAGCTTGTGTCATGCTGACATAAAACCAGCCAGCACACCAACCTATTACATATTCTGAAAATCTGAATTAAAGGTGTGAAACTACATAAATAGCCCTCCATATCTGAATACTCAACTAGCCTTAAACAGAAGATACCTGATAGTCTGTAATAGGACACATACAGACTTGTCATTATACTCTAAACATTGCAGTATGGTAATTAAGTCCAGAATTTACACTTACTATGTTTTCCCTCCTTGATATGGGGTCTTATGGAGCTCAGACTGGCCTTGAAACTGATAAGTAGCCCAGGATAACCTTAAACTTCTGATTATCCTGGGGTATTTTTTTGAGTGTTGGAATCAAGCCAAGGCTCTGTGCATGCCAGGCAAGTTTACTAAGCTGCACCCCTAGTCCTTCTCTAGGTATTATCAGTAATCTGGAGATAACTTGGAACATATGAGAAGGGCCAGAGACAGCAATCCGTGCTTGAGCCCCTTGTTAGCATGCACAAGGGGAAGGACGGTTGAGCAGGATGTGTGAGATGCTGGTAGGACTGGAAACATTGACCTGCCTGTGCCTTAAAAACAATAAATGAACAAACAGAAGTACATGGAAGGTGTGTATGAGGTGGAAATATTATGCCATTTCATGTAAGGGACATGAGCATTCAGGGTGTTTGTAGGAGTCCTGGAACCAAGTGAGAGCAACTACAGAAAACTATTAAAGGTCAGTGTAAGGAGGGGCTTTAGTCCATTTAGAGGCTGTGGGACATGTAATCAAAATGTGCTGCCTTTTCTGTCAAAGGGTTAAATAAGACAAATCTCCATTTGAAACATTATAACCAGGGCTGGAGGGATGGCTCAGCGGTTAAGAGCACTTAACTGTTCCAGAGGTCCTGAGTTCAATTCCCAGCAACCACATGGTGGCTCACAACCATCTGTAATGAGATCTGATGCCCTCTTCTGGTGTGTCTGAAGACAGCTACAGTGTACTCACATACATGAAATAAATAAATCTTTAAAAAAAAAGAAACATTGTAAACCACTTCCAGCTCTTCTTGTGGTCAACATGTAGAGGCTCAAGATTGCAGCCTGTTCTCAGAAGTTGTACTTTGTTCATTAGGCATGCCATTTTGAGTTAGCCTAAGAGTGAGACCAAGCTCTGAGCACTCAGACTGAGAACCAAGATCCCTTTATTTTAGAAATAAAGATTTTGCAGGACCACTCTGAGGTAGACTTGCCTGCTTGATTTGGCATAGCTACATACCATTCTGCCATTCTGAGGAAAATCCTTTTCCCTTGATGAAATACCTTGGATTGTGCGGTCATTTTCTTGGGACCCCAGATACATTTCTAACATAGTGTTAACATTTCTAACCCAATGTGTTACCTGGGTTTCTATTTAGTGGGTAAAATTCAGAAATACAGTGCGTAGAGACATAATATATAGGCAAAGTCTTGATTTAAACTTATCTTTAAACTCTATTTATTATATCTCCAGCTCCTTTTTTTTTTTTTTGGACTACATAACTTTGGCTGGTCTAGAACTTGCTGTTTATCCTGTACTGGCTTCAAATTCATAGAGATCCACCTGCCTTTGCTGAGACTGAAGGCATGTACCACCATTCCTAGCTTAGGAATTTTTAAGTAAAAAGAAAAAAAAATTTGGACTGTGTCAAACAAACTTGCAAGAGCTAGTTTTCAGAAGAAAAAAAACCTGATAATTTATCTTCAGAGTCTCCCAGCATATTATCTTCACAGGCCATTGTAGAACAAGTCAGAGCAATACATTTTGGATAAATGATTTCTGTAGTATATATATGCTGTTCTATCTTTCTCCCCCTTCTTCTCTTCTCTTTCTTTATTATTAGTGCTACTTTGCAATACTGTAGCTCAAACTCAGGGCTTATGTATGGAAGCTGAGTGTTCTACCGCCGAGCTGCATCCACAGCCCTAGATGCTTGTACAGAACAACGGATGAGGTGGGGGTTAAAGCGGGCAAAGCTCTGGTGGCCCAGAGGCCCTTGGCTACTCCAGCAGTCTTCTTCCTATCATGACAAAGTTTCCTCAAAAGCCACTCCTCTTTTCTGCTTAGAAAGCTGCAGAGGAAACAGCAGATTAAGCAACCTTTCTCAGAACTGCAGGGAGCTCCTGTTTTCCAAGTGACACTCAGAGGAGACCAGACATCTTACACAGATGGTACAACGGGAACAAAGGGAAATATAAAAGGATGGCTTTTCCTCTCAGAGAGAGAAGGCCAGAGGAGGGAGGGTTGCTTTAGATTCTGGAAGTTTCTATACACTAGACAGAATCAGTTCACTGGAGAACATGAGACCAGGGAAGAGCTTCTTTGGCTAAAATCCTCCCATAAAAGGGACAGGAAATGACTGGGCTTAATGTGCTTCTGACCTCAGGACAGCTAAGGAGGAAAGGGGGTGTGGCGGGTCACGTGACCAAGGAGAACTGATAGTACTTCCCCAGTCTTTCCTGTGAGGACAGACTTGCCAAGACTTTGTACCCCAGCCATTTTGAAGGCTCTGGATTTGGAGGTGTACTCCCATAGCTCAGGAGTGGGCTGTGTTGACCTTTTCATCTGCATCTGTGAGAATGAGACCCAGGGTGCATGTGAGGGGTGTGAACTCCTGGATAAGGAATGTGGCTAAGCTGGTAAGGTGCTTGGCTTACAAGATGTTGGGATCTCAATCCTAGATCTCTGTAAACTGGGAACAGTGGGACATGCCTCCTGGGAGGAGAAGGCAGAGAATCAGGAGTTCAGGGTCATCCTCAGGTAGAAAGAGTTAAAGGTCAGTCTCAGCTACATGAGACCCTGTCTCAAAAACAAAGGACAAGAAAACACAAAATGTCCTCCATATGAAGAATGGATGGGCCAAGTGACTATGAGATTACAGATGATCTCCCCAATTTCTTTAAATTCCAAGTGTTTTCCAAATATAAACCAGAAAAAGAAGAGAGAGGATATGCTTAGGTTGCTAAAGAACCACAGAGAAAGTTCCTCAACTCCTCTTTTCTGTGAAATACTCCTCAGAGCAAGGGGAAGAGGAAGTCAGGGAAACACTGACCATCCAAGGGTTCACCGAAGCGATGTGACACTCAATAGACAGGTTATGTTCTGGGGGTACTGTGAGGATTCAGGGACTCAAAGGATTCTTACTGCCAGAGCATGGAAGGTTGGTGGGACTTTCTCCAAGACACACAGGAGAACTCACTCTGTGCCAAGTGTTCTTCTAGTGCTAGGGGACTAACCAAGCCCAAATGCCTCCCTGAGGGCTCATACAGTCTATGCAGAGTAAGAGCAAGTCTAATCTGCTTTTCTAATTTGCTAACAACAATGTGGTGCTGAGAACTGAGTTAAGCAGACCCATTCTTGCTTTGCTGAGTTTAGTTTCATGGGAAAAACAATAAAAAGGTCATTACACACAGTGAACCCAACACCGGTTCCTGGCCTGGCGGGGAGTCCCGAGGGTGGGTGGGGTAGATGCCTGAGTTGAAGAGCTCAGCCAGTCTGGGCAGCTGGAGTAACTGAGGGAAGTGGAACTGTGTGGTGAGCACAGAAGGGTGTGGGTAGGACCCATGAGACCCAATAGGAAACACCTAGCAAATGATGTAGAGCCCTCCAGATCAGAACTACAACTTACAGCTAAGGCATCCCTTAGGTAACACCAGGTAGACCTCATATTGAGTTTGAACTTACACTTCGCTATTAACTGATAAGTACACGGATGTCAATCTGGGGTCAGCACACCACATCCTCTGAGATTTATTATCCACACTGGGGTTGATGTGGTGTGGTGGCACAGGCATGGGATCCCAGCACCCCAGAGCTGAACTCAAGAGGATCAGCAAGCTGGGGGTGGGCCTGGGCAAATTCTATTTCACAAAGGAAAAGAGGGGAAAAAATAAAAAAGAAAGAGAAATTTCTCATGATTTCTCTCAAGGTGAGACACACCCATTCTAACAGATTCTAGCTTGGATAACCAAGCAAACATGGAGTTTGTTGGGTTCTGTGTGAGCCCAGAGATCATCCTGATGTGGAGTAGATTCAGAAACAGAACTTTGTTATTAGGTTACATAAAACAAAAAAGTCACTGACTACTAGAAAGGGACTGATGTGAGTAGCTGTCTTTCTGTCCTCACCAGCTTTTGCTGTTCATGGTGTATTAGTCACGATGAACAACTGTGGAGGAGCAGGCCTGGTTGTGAAGCCCTCACTGGGAATGACTGCTCCCACTAGCTTCCTAGACAACAACAGTACACCTGTGGCAACTTACTCTAACTGGGGAAAACTGAGGAGTTTGCCTTGCCACTCCTCTGGGTTATGAGGAATGGCCTGTCTCTCTGATCTCTCTAAACTGAATGCCCAGTGTGGCTTCAGTGACAGGCACTGGAAAGATAAAGGATGAGTAGGCTCCGAAGAGCATGTGCTAGCCAAGGGAGCTGAGCACATTATGTCCCTTTCCACTGTGTTGGTGCAACATCAACAGAATCCCTAATCTACTATTTGTTGCTGGGCTCTGCTGAACTAAGAAACCAGGTTCCAGAAAAGGTCATTGTAGTATGGTATACTGCTCCAGGAGGCACAGAGTGTACTGGGTAGGGTACTGGCTTTGGCCAGGTGATGAGGTCCATGTAGGAAGCAAATATTATAAAGGTTTATTATCAGGAGGCTGATTGCATAAACAGAAGTCATATGGCCATTAGCTTGTTCCTGTCCCCCAAACCACCCCTCATTGTATTTAATTATGAAATAACCTTCACTACTAATAAATAATATACAGGCCAATATGTAAAGAATACCTCACTTTTAAGTTAAAAAGAATAAAAGTGCTTGGTGTGGTGGCTTGAATCTCAGCGCCCCCAGGCTGAGTTTGAGGTCAGCTTAGTCTACGTTCTAAAGTTCTAAAGTTCGAGGATAGTCAGGATTACATAGTGATACTATTGAGAAAAAAAAAGTTCTCTTTGGTAAAGTTCAAGGATAGTCAGGATTACATAGTGATACTATTGAGAAAAAAAAAAAAGTTCTCTTTGGGGCTAGAGAGGTAGCTTAGCAGGTCACAGTGCTTTCTACCTGTTCACAGCCTGGCATTTACATCTGGTGAATGCCTACAATCTCAGCACTCAGGAGGATCTTGAGTTCCAGGCCAATCCGGGTTACACTGGGCCACATTATGAGAACTTATCACTTTTCTCAATACAAACTAACCTGTTCACCAAGACCCTCAGGACTCCAATTGATCTGGACTCAAACATTCAAGAATCCAGTACACAGAAACACAATTAGAGGCAGAACATGCATTAGCAATCAAAGAGTCCATAACAGGGAAGGGTAGTAGAAGTTAAAGTATCCAAAGAGTGGCAATGCAAAAACGACAGAGACGACTATTTGGAAGGAAAACAGTACACCTCAGATCCTCAGATCTGCCCAAGTCCCTTGGTCAGAGAAGAAAGTTTGCCAAAGATCAGAGATGAAGACTGGAGAGGAAGGCAATATGTTGTTTCAACTACTACATTTCAAAACTGTACAATACTTAGGATTATTCTTAGTTGATGTATCAGTAATTTCTTCTTCTGCCAAAACAACTGTCTTGCTAGTAGGGGGGCAATCTAGTGTCTTAGAATAATCTTTATTCTATGCTGAGCAAGATAGTACATGCCTGTAATCCCAGTATCAGAAAGATTGAGACCCAAGGATTCTAAGTTCCAGACCAGCCTGAGATTCATTGGCAGACTGTCCACCAAGCCAAAACTCCTCAAAAAGAAAAGGTCTTAAGAGGTTTTAGAAAACCAGCTCTGTCCTCAGACCCACCCTGAGCAGCTCTCATCTATCAACTCCAGGTCCAAGAGATTCCCTGGTGCCTCTTCTGGCTTCGGAGGTCACCCCCAAATGTGTGCATACTCAAATACAGGTAAATTAAAGTCAAAGCAAAGTTCTTAATTGCTGACATTTTCTATGAATGGAAAGAGCTATCACAAAAACAAAGGTAAGAATCTAGACTCAATTTAGGACCTGGTTTCCTGAGCAGGAGTCCAGGCAAAAGGACTTAAACATTCCTATTTAGAAGGTAGCCGTGGTCAAGGAGAGAGAAGAACGCAAGGTTTCCTTTGCTTCAGTGATTCAGGCACCACCTGGCAGCTGAAGCATACACAGTACACACTTTAACTGGGTCACTAGAGAGGAAAAGCCTGAGGCTTCTGCCCAACAAGTTATATATAAATGAATCAGACACTACTTCCCCAATACAGGCCTGAACTTTGGCATTTCTCTCTTAGACAGAATATAATTTGGACTTCACTTTTACTAGACACGGGGGCAGGACAGCGAGGGAGGAATCAACCATGCAGAATAATAGGTAAAGAAACTTTCCGAGGTAAACATCAGGTGATCCTGATAATTATTTACACTGTGTCCAAGAACTTAAGGTAGGCAATTAGAAAAATTCCTAAGTGAACAAAAACATTCCCACATCCCGTTTTTTTACAAAGCATTGATTGGCTAGTTCAGTTCAGTTCTGTCCCAGGCTCACCTCGGAAGAGGCGACTCCGATCTTCTCGGATTCATACATAAGGGACAAGGACCTGCTGGTGCTGGCAGCAGTAGCCTCGGCCCTGCGCAACACCTCCTGTCTCAGGTACTGCTGCCTGTCAATGGGCGCGTCGGGGCCGTCGGGCAGATCGCTGGCGTCCTTCCATGGCGCCGACCGGGTGTCCTGTTCTTCCGCATCATCGTCGAAAGGATTATAACTTTTAGAATAGCCAGACATGGTGCCGGCGACGTCCTGAACCTAGGAAGCAGGAGGGGCAGCTGGGCGAGGAGTCGGTCGCCCAGGGCCGGCTGGCGTACTCACTGTGGCCGCCGCGCGCACTACTTCCGCCAGCACTGCGCTAGAGTCCCGCCTCCAGAGCCAACCACAGCGCCGAGTCGCGGAAGGGGGCGGGGGACGGGGGGGGCGAGGGAGAAAACACGGAGGTCACGTGGCCGGGAAGCCGGCTCCGCTGCGCCTGCGCTGTGAGGTCCGGCAGTGCCAGGCCCAGACTGTGAACCTGGCCGCCTGCGCCCGGGCGCGCGCTGTGATGGCGGCTGCTGGGGCCCGGGGAGGTGGCGGCGGCGGTGGCGGTGGTGGCGGCGGTGGCGGCGGCGGCGGCGGCGGCGGTGGCGGCGGCTCGGGGTCCAGCTCTGGCTCCAGCACCTCCCGAGGCTTTTATTTCAACACAGTGCTTTCACTGGCCCGCTCCCTGGCTGTGCAGAGACCTGCATCCTTGGAGAAGGTAACGCAGCGGACTGACAGGAGGAGGGGCCTGAGGTGGCGAAGCGGCGGGACGCTGATAGGGTCTGAGAAGGCTACTTAAGACTAGGGGGTGGCTCCTGAACAGAGGTGGCAGCGAGGTAGAGAGGTCGTTGGAAGAGGGGTCTGGTGAAGAGAGGAGTCGGGAAGTCGACAGGACGCAGGGAAGTCTGGTATAGGTAGGAGTGGGCGGGTGGTGAGCTGTGGGCGGACGGACTACAGCTGTGACATCTCAGATGAGGGGGTTGTGGCAGCATCGTGACTGCCAGTGAGGCGTGGCGGGATGAGTCAAGGACCAAGAGTCCAATCTGGGCCTTTGGTCCTGATTCTTTTCGTTTTTCATTCAGTGACCTTGGAGAGGTGTCTTTCTCCTAAAATGGGATTACCCCCCCCACACACACACACTTTTGCCCTTCTCATCCGATTGTGGAGAAAGACCGCTAAAGCACAGTGTCTGGAAGTGCTTTCTGATCTGCAAACCGTATTATTATTTAAGAAATGGTAGCGTTAGACTGGATCAAGAGATGATGAGTTTCGAGAAAGTGCAGCAGCAGGAATGGACAGTGGACTGTTAGTAGACAGAGAACTAAATTTAGGATTGCTTTATAAAAGAAAGACCGGCCAGTCCTTATCTTGGAAGATAAAAAGATATGCTTGGAGCTGGGATGGGAAGTGAACTGGGTGGGTGGTGAAAGGTAGAACCCCAGGATTAAGGAGACTAACCACTGTTAGCAAAAAACCAAAACACACAACAAAAGGATGTTGTGATAGGAAGAAGACAGACTTTAGTCAGAGCTGAGTCTAGGGGAAGAAAGGTCCATGCTCACACCCTATTTGCTTTGATGAGTTTACATATTAAGGCCAGGCACAGCGCGGATGAACAATACTGACCAGCTGCTTTTCTCCCAGGAATGTGTGAAGAGACTCAGCACAGTAGATTAACAGGGAAGGGAGGGGGCTGTCTGTCTATCCACTCAGCCTCCTGAAAGATGGAAAGAACCTGGGTGTCATGCGCACCTGCCTGCTGCTGGGTAAAGCTGAAAGGCAGAGTGACCTGGTCTTTGACCTTGTCCGTTCTCAAACTTGATATTATCGCTTACCTGCAAGGTGAACAGGTTCTGGAAGATCTGATGCCAACCTGACTTCTGGCTAAAGACTGAATAGAAACTGGACATAGTAGCACCTGTAGTAATGCTCCTCAGGGACAGTCCCACATCTGCAGAGGTGGCTGAGCAGCTGCTGTTCCTTCAGAGTTGGTTTCTCAGTACCCATGTCTGGCAACTTAGGCCTGTTTGAAAGTAACTCCAGCTTCAGGGCATCAGAAAGTCCTCTTCCGGTGTCTGTGAGCACCTGCATGCATAAGCCCATGCAAGCACAAATCAAAAATAATATTTTTTATTTCTTTTTTAAAAATTTATTTCATATATGTGAGTACACTGTCTCTTTCTTCAGACATACCAGAAGAGGGCGCCAGATCTCATTTCAGATGGTTGTGAACCACCATGTGGTTGCTGGGAATTGAACTCCGGACCTCTGGAAGAGCAGTCAGTGCTCTTAACCTCTGAGCCATCTCTCCAGCCCATAACATTTTTAAATTAAAAAAAAAAAAAAAAAAAAAAAAGATGGTTTAGGAATTGTGGTACAATTTAGGCAACATTTCAAAATCCTGACTCAAGGTGGGGAAAGGCAAGCAGCGTGTGTGTGTGTGTGTGTGTGTGTGTGTGTGTGTGTGTGTGTGTGTGTGTCTGAATATGAGTTTGAATGGTAAGACCATCTAAATTTCTATTCCTTATTACTTGTATCTTTAAACTTTTTTGTTTTATGTGTATGAGTGTTTTGCCTGTATATGCGTTCTGCACACCATATGTATTGGTGCTTGCAGAGGTCAGAAGAGGGCATCATTGACTCCCTTGGAACTGGAATTGTGTGAACTGCCACATGGCTGCAGGGAATCAAATCTGAGTCCTCTGGAAGAGCAGCCAGTGCTCCTAAGAGCTGAGTCATCTGTCCAGCCCGTCACCTTTGTTTGTTTGTTGTATGCTATAGTGGGCATGTGGAGGTCACAGGACAGAACTTACAGGAATCAGCTCTCTCCTCCTACCATGTGGGTCCCAGAGATCGGACTCAGGTTGTCAGGCTTGACTGCATGCACCTGTATTAACTGAGTAAACATCCCTTCTTCCCCCCACCTCCCTGTGGTGGAGACAGGATCTCACAACATAACTGAATTTCACAATATGGCTTTTCTGGAACTCCTGAGTATATTAAGCTGGCCTTTAACTCAGAGCCCCACGCGCTTGCTCCTGCCTCCCAAGAGCCGGGGCTGAAGGTGAGTGCCATCACACAGTACAGCTGGACAGGGCAGTTCCACATGTTGATTCTCTTGTGCAAAAAAACCAAAAACCAAAACACAGAACAGTACTTGGTAGGAGTGCTAATAGGATCAATAAAAAGATATGAATAAAATCCATCCTATGATGAGCTTGAGAAATATTTTAGCAGATAAGAGCTCTTGCTGTTCTCCTAGAGGATCCAGGTTCAAGTCTCAGTGCTCTCTTTTGTTCTCCATGGATATACTGTATGCACATGATACACAGATCTACACATAAGCAAAATATAAATAAAATTATAAATATAATTTTAAATTATATTTATATAATTTAAATAAATTATAAATAAATGCACATAAAATAAAAATATCACACCTCAAAACAACAACAACAAACATGTTTACATTTATGTAAAGAAGTGGAGATTGGAGGAGTCAGAACCTGTGGGACCTGGTTTGCCATCCACCACGTGGGTTCTGGACTCAGGTGTTCAGGCTTGGTGGCAAGTGTCGGTACAATGGCCACTGGTTATCTTGCCAATATGAACTGTATGACTCTTGAGGTTATTTAATTTTGTATTATACGTTTGAGTGTTTGGCCTGCATATATGCTGTGTACCACTTGCATGGTGTGCCCATGCAGGCCAGAAGCAGGCATTAGAATCCCTGGAGCTGGTGTTATAGGTTTATGAGCCACCGCTGGGAATCAAACCCAGATCTTCTGGAAGACCAGCCATGCCTCTAACTTCTAAGCCATCCCTCCAGCTCCTGAAGTGGATGATTCTTAAAATTGTCCTGCATCTCCAGCAGTAATAGCTTTCTTTCTCATTCAGCAGTTGAGAAGTGCACTTTGAACTCAACTTGTTTCTTATGCTCATTAGTCACAAAAAACATGGGAGGTGAATGAAACAACAGACACAGATACACGCTAGATAAACGTAAAGAAAAAATTAAAAGGACATTATGGGAACTCTGGATGTAGGCCAGTAGTAAAGTGTGCTTGGTAGAATACTTGCTTATCACGAACAAGGCCCTGGATTTGATTCCCACTAACCAAATCAATGCAAACCAAGACCTTAATATTCTTTTTTTCCCTTTTCAATAAGTAAATATTTTTACAGATTTGTTTGTTTCATGTATGTGAGTACACTGTAGCTGTCTTCAGACACACAGAAGAGGGCATCAGATCCCGTTACAGATGGTTGTGAGACACCATGTGGTGTCTGGGAATTGAACTCAGGACCTCTGGAAGAGCAGCCAATGCTCTGAACCACAGAGCCATCTCTCCAGCCCTTGATATTCTTTAATAGTAACTTTGGTAGTTTTGTTTTTTGTCATAATTGTTTGGGTCATTAAGACCACAGTATAATGTAAAGTTAAGTGATACTTCCCTAGGTTCCCTAAAAATACTTGATTTGGAAAATACTTAAGAAATCACCTTGTGCAAAAGAGAACAGACCCAAGGCCAATGTTTTTGCAGGGTTGGTTTGTGAGTTTGGCCCATGGCTGGTATCTGAGAAATTGAGCATTTGAACTGTTACCTCTATTCCATTTGATAAACATGGTTTGTTGTACCTAAAACCTCTGTGTATGGAATTTGATTCATGTAAAATATCTTCTTTTCTTCTGGAGATCTGTTTGATAGTTGCTAGGCAAATGATGTCTATGTGGCTAACCAGAAAAGTCAGCACTACACAGAGAAATCCTGTCTTCAAACAACAAAACTTAAAAAAAAAATAGAATAAAAATAAAAATCATTACATGTGTGGGGATTTTGCATGCATGCGTGTCTATGCACCACATTCATGTCTAGTGCATGTGGAGGCCACAAGAGGCCTTCAGATCCTCTGGAACTGGAGTTACAGATGGTTGTAAGCTACCATGTATCTGCTGGGAATTGAACCCACATCCTCTGGAAGAGCAGCCAGTACTTTTAACCACTGATTAATGTCTCCAGCTTCAGTGAAGCATGGGTTTCTTTTCGTTTTCTCTTATTCAGTTTGGACAGTCGGATCACCAGTTTCCTGGGAAGCCTCTCTAGCTGGGTGGGCTTGCAGTATAGCCACAGCTTCATCAGTCTTAGAACAGAGAGGCTAGAGACTGCAGCCTATGAAGTAGTCAGTTACTAAACTTTATGTTGATTTTTATCAGCAAGAGCAGGATGTGTGGACTAAATAAGAGGAAATAATAGTTCATCCAACATTTGCTTTTGCTTTTTTGGCGGGCCAGATACTAGCACGGAAACAATGTGAAATTTCTGACCTTACTGTGAACAGCTAACCCGTATGGTCACTTGTGACCGTGTGTTAAGGTGTTGCTGAGGATTGCAGACTTCTGAATGATGTGGCTAGTGGAAATAGCCTCAACTGTGGCAGCAGCTGTCTGTGTTGATGTCATAGTAACACACTGTTGGTATGACCCAGAAGAAAGCTCATCCTTAAAAGTTCTCAGTGATGTCTCTGTGTCTGGGCAGACAGCACCCGTCGTATTTCAGAATGCACTGATCTTGTACAATGAGGACTGTTGGTCCAGATGGTTTGCCACACAGTTCTAAGTCTGGTATATAGGCTGTGAAATAACTTGAAGGAAGTACTGGGTGGTAGAGGTTAATTACAGTATCAGGCACAGCTTGTATACTTGCCATTCTATGCATGTAATGGTTAATGAGATGGGCCTGGCTCTTTGCACCAAACTTAAGCTGGACTTAAGGTAATAAGAGTAACTTCTGGGTATACCAGCTACTGTCTTTTTTTTTTTTTTTTTTTTTTTTTGTAGTAGCAAGGAACACATGTGTTTAACCTCACAGGATGGAGAAAAATAAGGAAAGTCTGTGCATTTTCCCAATAGGACCTGTGTCTTTTCTCCTTTCTTCCAGTTTTTCAGTATAACAAATACATTTAGCTGTGAATACAACAGTATGTTTGTGGGCACTTTGAGGGACCCCCGAGATAAGTTTGTAAAGTAGGTTTCTGTAGGTGGCTGTTCGATGTTTATTGTGAGTTACTGGAATCATCTTGAATCATTTTGCTTTGCTTTTCTGTGTGTGCATTGCTTTATTTTTCTCACCACTATAGTCCTGGCAGGCATGAAGATTAGGAATGTAATCCTTGCTATGTAGATTAGGCTGGCCTTCAATTTGGGCAGTTTGTCCTCCTGCTTCTGCTGTGCCTAGCCCTCGTCTGAGGTCTTGAGGTTGTATTAGGATAGAGATTGCTGTGGTGTTTAGTTCTAGCAGGTTCACCTGCTTACTTCATCCATCTACTTTAAAATAGTTGATAAGAAGCCCTTAGCCATTTTAGGAGGGAAAATCTCAGAGGATCTTAAAGGCTTTCCTAGGACAGCAAAAATGGAGACAATGTGAAGATCGGTGCTGAGAAACCGACACTCCTCCCTCCCTTCCTCTCTCCCTTCTTTCCACCCTCCCTTTCTTCCTTTCTTTCTTACACGGTGGGTGTCTTGCCTGTGTGTATGTGTACTGTGTACATGCTAGGTGCCCTCAGAGGCCAGAAGAAGGCATTGGTTCTCCTTGGGTCCGGAGTTGCGGATGGCTGTGATCTGCCATGCAGGTGCTGGGAATCTGCAAGAACTTTCAGTGCTCTTTACCAAGCAGCCATCTGCCTGCCCCCAGCTCTGTTTTCTCTTTTTCACCTTCTTTCAGATAGGTGTCAGTGCTTGAAACTAGACCTGCCACCTGAGCTTAGCCCTTGTTAGTGTAGGCAACTCTGACATGTCTGGCACCTGAGGCACCTTGATAACACACTTTTCCCCATTTGTCCCTCTGTATGCCACAGTTATGAGACCACCCTGAGACTGCTCATTATATTTTTTTCTCTAATTACTTAAATCATTAATTCAGAAAGCATTTATTAAGCTACTTCTATTTACTGGCATGCGGGAGCCTAAGAAAATAAGAAACAGTTCTAATTTGGTGATTTGTCTAACCAGCAGCAAGTTAAACTTATTGTTAGTATCTACCTACTGAGGTATCCTGACCTGTCACTCAGACTGCTACCATATTTGGGAACTAACCATAAGGCTCTTAGATGTGCTAGATGTACCCTAAGTGGTAGGAAAACAGGTATGTATAACCAGGCCTGTTTTATACAGTGTTACGGTTGGAACCCAGGGCTTCATCCTTCCTAAGCAAGCAGGTACTCCCAACTGAGCTACATCCTCAGCTTAGAACTCTAAAATACTATTTATTTATTTCATGTATATGGGTACACTGTAGCTGTCTTCAGACACACCAGAATAGGACATTAGATCTCATTACAGATGGTTGTGAGCCACCATGTGGTTGCTGGGAATTGAACTCAGGACCTCTGGAAGAGCAGACAGTGATCTTAACAGCGGAGTCATCTCTCCAGCCACTCTAAAATATTTTAAGAATATTTTGATTCCTATGTGAACTTTAACTTCTTTCTTATAAGACTTGGGTCTCAAAAATCTTTACCACCATCAAGAATACTTTCTGTGAAGATTTTTGAGACTAAGTTCTCCTCAGGCCTCAGCTCTTGCTCTCCAGGAGAAGGAGGAGAGGAGGGATAAAGAAGAAGCAGGCTTTTCAGTGATGGAGTCATCATGGAGGCTGGTCTCCAGGCTCCTATACCTTCCTGACTCCACCTGGCCCTGCTTCAGCTGCTCCCAGGAAATAGAGCGACCTACTGGTCCATGTCACACCAGTGGGACTCCTAATTCTGTGTCACCGAGAGTCCTGGACAAGCTGCACAGTTGGCAGCTTTCCTTACCTTGTATTCTTGCTCCTGCCCTCAGGAGACCTTTTCCAGAGTCCTTTCCCTAGGACCTAGAATGACTTCTGTTTCTTCAGTTAGAACGCCAGTCTTTAGGATCTTAGCTATTGATCTGCTACTTAATAACACTGAGGTATTAGGGACAGATGGAACTTTCCTTGGTAGACTGTGTGCTTGTTACACAGTCTGTAACTGGAGGAATTTATTTATTTTTGTGGTGCTTCACACATGCTAGGCAAGTGCCTCTTGAGGGCTAATTGCAGTCCTGTGCTGCCACACCCAGGTTTGAGGCTGGTTTTCAAACTTTGTTAGAGAATGTCTAAAGTAGCTTTTATTCCACTACTGCAGTTTCTGCCTAATGTTCGGAGAACTTTGTACCTTGGGTGACAGGATCAGTTCTTGTGAACGCTGCGAACTCTTCAGCTCACAGTTCTTGTTCTTCACCTCACCATCTATTTTGCATTCACAACGACTACAGCATATCTGGGGCTTTATTTCTATTGTGCTTGGTTTTCAAGATTTCTAGTCTATTTCTGTCTTGGTATTCAGTGAGGTCAACATCTGCTTGAGATGCACTTCCCAGCTTGTAGTCAAGGGTTTACTGCAGAGATCTAGAGCAGGGATAGGGCTCATATTGTTATTCCCTGTCAGACATTGTAGTCTCATGCTACTTGCCTAGTGTATGAAATAGTGGTTTTGTATTTTTTTCTGTTTTCTTAGGACAAGAGATCCATATCTTATAGCTCCATAACTTCATAACTACAGGTAAAAGCTCAAGGCTCAGAAGAGATTTGATTTTATATAATTTTAAGGTATGAGTAAGAGTTTGTGTATCTGTATGTAGGTGTACTCATCCATTTGTCTACTTTTTACAGAAGAAGGCAAATACAGAAGGGTTTGGCAGGTTTAACATTTATTAAAGTTATTACATTTCACATTTACTGAGGATGGGGGAGACTCAAGCTGTGGCAGTAATGGGGAAGTCAACTTGCCTGGAGTTGATTCTATTTCTGTGCACCCAGGGATTGAACTCAGGTTGTCAGGCTTAGCAGCCACCGTTCTTTACACAGTGAACAACCTTACTTGCTCACCGGTCACTTAGAGAAGGGAAGGAGCTGAAGTAAAACTGAGTACTCCCTGTTGTACAGTTGTCCATTGGAATGGGTGTACTGGGAATCATATGTATACATGTCTGTGCCGACCGTCCTGTCAGATACTTGAACAGGACTTAACAAATTGGAGGCAGGTGTCCTAGTTAGGGTTTTATTGCTTCAGTGAAACATCGTGATCAATGAGCAAGTTGGGGAGGAGCTTATTTGTCTTACACTTTCATGGTACAGTTCACCATCAAAGGAAGTCAGGACAGGAACTCCAACAGGGCAGGAACCTGGAGGCAGGAGCTAATGCAGAGGCCATGGAGAGGTGCTGCTTACTGGCTTGCTTCCTCTGGCTTTCTCAGCTTGCTTTCTTATAGACCCCAGAATCACTAGCACAGGGATGGCACCACCCATGATGGGCTGAGCCCTTCCCATCAATCACTAAGAAAATGCCTTACAGCAGATCAAATGGAGGCATCGTTTCAATTGAGGTTCTCTCTTTTCAAATAACTCTAGTTTGTGTGTCAAGCTGGTCTAGATCAGCCAGCACAGGGAAGGAAGGCATGTAAACTATGGTTTCTAGCTTTTGACTAGGTTAAAGCAGATATAGTACTGCCTGTGTGAAATGTAGAAGAGGCATGTTAAATTGCAGAAGAAAATACATCTACCTGTAGATGACCATAAGAACATTAACAATTTTATTACATTCGTCTATTTATGTATCAGTATATATATATTTGTGCGCCCTTGTGTGTGTGTTTTCATGGCATGTATATAGAAGACAAGGGACAACATTCTAGGGTCAGTTCCTTCTTTCCACCATGTGTGTCCTGAGGACTTGGATGCACATTGCCAGGCTTGGCAACAAGTGCCTTCACCCACTGAGCCATCTCATCAGCCTTAAGAGAATATTTTTAATGAAATTTCTGTCTTAGACTATGTATATCACGTCACAGTTACCTTGTCTGTTGTGATGGGTTAAAGCACTTAGAAAATGTTAGTTCTATGTACACTTGAGAAAGACACTTGGAAAAACAAAACAAACAGGTTTAGCCAGGGTAGTGATGTACACCTATAATCCCAGCAGGCAGATCCCTGAGTTAGAGGCCGGCCTGCTCTACATAGTAAGTTACAGTACAGCTCGGATACAGATCCTCATGTTGTGGTGGCCTTCAACCATAAAACTATTTTGTTGCTACTTCATAACTATAATTTTGCTACTGTTATGAATTATAATGAAAAATTCCTGTTTTTTTGATGGCCTTAGGCTACCCCTATGAATGGGTTGTTGGACACTACTCCGGGGGTTTCAACCCAGTGGTTGACAACCACTGGCATAGAGAGGCCTTGTCTTAAAAAAAAGGTTTAGCAATGAAACTCATACCACTGGTTCTTTAAGCTTAGCTTTTAGTTCCCAGAGAATTGTATCTGTGCAAGGACTCTCTCAGAGGTTTCAAGTAACAAAAGTTGTGCTGGAAGCAGTGCTGCTATTGTAGCTTTCCTTTGACCTACTCAGTTTCCCACAGCTTGTTAGGGTTGATTCTCATATGGCTTTTCTGCTCAGTGTCCCGACTTTCTCCTTGCTTTTGTGTTTCTGTAAAGGATCAGGTCAAAGTATTACCACAAATGCTTATTTATTTTTGGTTATGTATAGGGGAGGAGATCTGGATGTGCATGTGAATACAAGGTAAAGATGCCTCAGGGTGTCAGATATCCTGGAACTAGTGTTACAGGCTGCCGTAAGCCATCTGTATATGTGCTGGGAATTAAAGCTGGGTCATGAGAAGCAGCATGTGTCCTTAGCTGCTAAGCTATCTCTCTAGCCCAACCCCCTTTTAAAGACAGGGTCTCATGTATGTAGATGAGGCTGACAGTAACTGGAGTTACTGTTAGTTCTAAGCCACCTAACCAGGTCCTCTGCAAGAGCAGTATGTGCCACTGAGCTATTTCTCCAACCCTTTGTTTTGTTTTTGTTAAAGACTTATTTTATTATTTTATTATTATTATTTTATTATTTTTTAATTGTCTATGTGTATACATATGCCTGCAAATACAATGTAGTTGGATTACCCTGGAGCTAGAGTTACAAACCACCCAGCTGCTCTAAGTGCTGAGCCATTCCTTCAGCCCCTGTGTTTTGTCTTAAATCTTATTTTCTAGGTTCAAAAGCTGCTGTGCATGTGCCCAGTAGATTTCCATGGAATCTTCCAACTAGATGAAAGACGGAGAGATGCAGTGATTGCATTGGGCATTTTTCTCATTGAGTCTGATCTTCAGGTGAGCCTTTACTAAGTTTATAATTTCAATAATGTAAAGGGGGTGTAATGAGAATCCACATTTGTATTGTGTATATATTGTGTATATTCCAGCTAGAAGTGTGAGTCCCAACCTAATCAAAGTGCTGAGGGGCGTGCAAGATGGGGTAAATGGGGCAGTGGCATTGATCTGAGGAAACATACCAAATCTTTGTTTAGAGGAAGGATCGTTACATGGCTGGTGGTCTTGTATTAACTGTGTAGCCCAGGCTGTGTCAAACACACAGGAATCTGCCTCCACCTCCTGGGTACAGAGGTTTAAGGCTCACATCACCATGCCCAACCAACTTAAATGATTCTTTAAAAGAAATGCTAAAGTTTTTTAACTATCTTAAAAGTTAGGGATAAAATTCTTTTGAGACCTAATTGCATATTTTACAAAGTAGACTTGTTTTTTTTTTTTTTTATAGTAGGTAAAATGTTCTTTTGGCATATAGTTCATTAGTCATATAATATCAAAACTGAATAGAAATAAAATTTGAGTAATAAATAAAAATTAATAGTTTTTTGATAGGGATTAAACCCCAGTCTTGTTACTACAGTGGAAAATGGTGTACTGCTGTTTCTCTCTCTCTTTTTTATAATTGTCAACACTAATTGAAGCAAATTTTTGATCATTGGATATCAATTCGAATTCATTTATATGTTGTTTATCATTTCTAGATACTAATTTTGAATTCTAAGTTTGATTGTTATGTTAGGAAAATAATGTTATATATTTGAATATTCATCTAAAACCATTAGGCCTGCACTTCCTAGAAATTATACTCCAATAAGCATTTTTATTATTATTGTAGATAAAGACTTGCCTGGAACTAGTTGTGTAGATCAGGCTGAATGTAGTAAGGTTCTCCAGCTTTAGTTTCTCCACTGTTGGAATTTCAGGCATGTGTACACACCTGTTCTGTATTTCGACCGAATCTATGACTTTTTCACACATGTTTCACACCTGTTCTGTATTTCGACCGAATCTATGACTTTTTCTGCAGTGTTGTCCCTGCGCTCAGCCTTGCATTCACCAGGCAGGCCCTGTGCCACTCAGTTGTGCCCTTGCCCATTCCAGTTTTGATTTGTCCTTAAAATATATTTGGCATATGCATGACTTGGCAGAGTTTCTTGTAAATCCCAAACATATACCTGACTTTTTTAAGATGGCAAGGAAGAAAAAAGTACAAACTCTGTCTCTTGCAGTTTGGCTTCTAGGTAAGGAGTGAGCAGAGGTGTGGGGTCGACACAGACACATGACAGTTTACCTGGACTGCCAGGGCCACCTGTGCACTCATGGATACAGATGGACCCCAGGATGCTTTACTAGACCTGGAGAAGGCCAAGGCCATGTCTCTTGCCTTGGTTCACTCTAGTCTGTACTGCTTGACTCTGTCCCGGATGTATTGGCCACCTCCAAGTCTCTTCTGAGCCGTCAGAGCAGCAGGTGTGCCCCAAGCAATGGAGGTGGAGTACTGCCTGAGTACTACTAAAGCCACTGCATTATGTGGGGGAGCCCCAGCTCCTCTGCAGGAGCTGTGCAGTGCAGCCTTTGGAGTTGAGTGTCTGTGGTTCTAGACGGATGTTCTAGCCACTACCTTTTATCATTGTCAGATTTTTTTTCCTTTTTGCATATAAAGCCGTATTTAGATCAAGCTTAGAATAATCATGGCTTTCGTTCATTGGGCATTGGATGCTTGACAGCTGGGTGCCAAGCACAAGTGGTAGCTCACACCTGTAATCCTAGCACTTGGGAGACAGATCTCACTCAGTTAACTATGCTCAGCCTGGTCTACAGCATTTCAGGCTATCCAGGGCTACATAGTGACACCCTGTCTCAAAATAAAATTGAATGAATGAATGAATGATTTAGGAGGAAAGCTGTTTCTTTCATTGGGTGCTATTAGCCTTTAAAGTCTAATGTTCAGCTTTCAAGACCTCAGAGGGAACACAAAGCACACGGTTTAATGGCAGTAGAGGAAGAGGCCGGGGTAAGAAGAGAGGAAATGTCAAGTCCAGAAGCTTGTGGCCTGTCAGGGACCCTTTAGTCCCAAGAATCTTGTCTTAGATTCATAGGTGGTTTGGGGACATCTGTACTCCTGCTGTTGACAGCAGATGTAAGTACTTGCTTTCGGGTACCTTCTAGAGAGTCCTTCAGAGAAGCCCCCTTGGCTACATTTTACACGGCACAGGGCGGAGACTGTGTTATCTTCTGGACTGGGATGCGTGTGAATGGCCGGGTACTTTACATTATTCCTGGAGAATCCGAGATTATTACATATATCTTGCTTAATCTTTGTGCTTATCTGCTTAGTCACTTATCAAACATAATTTTTTGTTTGTTTTTTAGCACAAAGATTGTATTGTTCCTTATCTTCTTCGACTCCTCCGAGGTCTTCCAAAAGTGTATTGGGTAGAAGAAAGCACAGCTCGGAAAGGCAGAGGTAATTTTGTGTGATATTTATCCTGAATGTGAGAGAGAGAAAGAGAGAGAGAGAGAGAGAGAGAGAGAGAGAGAGAGAGAGAGAGAGAGAAACAAACTTGGAAATTAGACAGCTTTTGGCAGGTCTCAGCAGATGTGGAACACCTTAATTGCCAGTTGCAGATGTGGCTGACCTTACTCACTGCTGTCTAGAGCCCATGGGTGAAAGGAGAAGGACGCTCAGCCTGCAGCTTTCTAGTGACTCTTGGGGGAATGAGCAAATCCTTTTGAGACTGTCAGAAACTTTCATGCTTATGTGTCCCTGGCTCCAGTTGTGCCATCTGCACCTGTCCATCCCCAAACCAACCATCTGCCCCAAAGCTAACAGATTCACTTCTAGAGGAAGGTCAGTTCTCCATGTTACAATACTGCTGTTTCAAAAGGGGGAGGTGGATTTGAGGACACAACCAGAATTGCTCACTAGAAATAGTTTTATCATTTTTGTTGCTGTTAAGCCTCAGCTAAACTCCTACTTTAAAAGATTATGCCTGGCATGGCTCACACCTTTAATCCTAGCACTTGGGAGGCACAGGCAGATGG
Organism: Micromys minutus; assembly: GCF_963924665.1. Lineage (NCBI taxonomy): Eukaryota > Metazoa > Chordata > Mammalia > Rodentia > Muridae > Micromys > Micromys minutus. Next base: position 72,861,618 of record NC_137976.1, on the reverse strand, counting down.
ATCTTTATTTAAGGCTAGCCTCGTCTATAAAGCAAGTTCCAAGATAGGCTACACAGAGAAACCCTGTCTTCAAAAACAAAAACAAAACAAAACATTATATTAATTGATTTTGTGTGCCACGATGTGCATCTGGAGGTCAGAGGAAACTTAGGAATTGATTCTTTCCTTCTACCATATAGGTCCCAGAGGTTAAACTCTGGTTATGGAACTTGGTGGGAAGAGCTTTACCTACTGAGCTATCTCCCTGGCCTTCAATTGACCTTAAGCACATTTAGAAATAGGATGAATTCAAACTGGGTGTTGTGGCACACACCTTCAAACCCAGCACATGGGAGGCAGAGGCAGGAGGATCTCTGAGTTTGAGGCCAGCCTGGTCTACAGAGTGACTTCCAGGACAGTCAGTGCTACACAAAGAAACTCTAGTCTCAAAAAACCCAAACAAAGAAACAAAGCAAGGAACAAATAAGGAAAAAAAAGGAATGAATCATATGCATTTTAAAAAAAAAGTTTACTTATCTGTCTGTCTACCTGGGTTTTTTTGAGACAGGGTTTCTCTGTGTAGTCCTTGCTGTCTTGGAACTAGCTGTGTAGACCAGGCTGGCCTCAAACTGAGAGTTCCACCTGCCTCTGCCTCCCACGTGCTGGATTAAAGGTGCGCGCCAACACCGGCATGGGCACACTCTTTTAAACTGATGTTTTATTTTGGATTTTGGGGGTTGGGGTGTGGAAGGGAAAGTCACAGCCTTGTCCCACATTCTCTCTGCTGCCCTCCTTCATGTACTTTCCCTTCTTCCTTGTCCTTCCTCCCTCTCCCCTCCCCTTCTCTTCTTCCTTCCTGTCTGTCTGTCTGTCTTTGTGAAGTAGTCATAGGTCCACTCTGTACCAAGTTTGTGTTAGCTACAGCACTAATGTTGTGTCCTGACATCCTGAAGCTCTCACTCAGCCTGAAATACTTCCAGCATTTTAGGATTCCCAAAAAACTTAAAAATTACAAAAAAACTTTCTTTGTAGTTTGTAGTGCTTTATATAAAACCTTTGGGTGTGTCCTGATGGGAGGTAATGAAAACATTGAGTTTTTTCGCAGTAGGGAGGCTGCCCTAACTTGTTAAAGGGCTCACTCCGCCAAAGGCATTTTGCTGTTATCATAAACATCTTGTGCCTGTACACCTCCTCATCTGTAGATTTTTAGCCCTTTAAGTTACCTGCCATGCCTAAAACTGAATCCTCAAGTTATGAATGTTTCCACAGTTCAAAGGACCATGATAAATAGAAGTTTGTGCATGTAACTGTTACCTAGATTGAGAAGTACAGTCTCAGCATATATTGATACTCTTTCATTTTTAATTTTAATTTCCATCTTTTATGGAAGATATGGGTGTGATATGTACTTGAGAGTGCCATGTCCTCAGTCCCAGAGCTCCTGGAATGGAAGGATGGTGGTGAGCATGGCCAGTGTGTGCACTCAGACATGGCTTCCTGAGAAAGCAGGATGCGTCTTAACTGCTGAGTCATCTGTCTCGGTCTGACAGTCATCATATACATGTCATTTATGAATGTAAATAAAACTTTTAAAGATACTTTTATATATACAGATTCATGTTAAAATGAAAAATTTGATGTTAGAAATATATAATTTTATAGGATTTATGTGTGTACTGGAGACTGAACCCAGTGCCTCGTGCATGCTAATTATATGCTTCACCACTGAGTGTGTGTGTATGTTTGGAGGCTTGGGGGATAATGTGGAGTGAGGAAGATATGTGGGGGGTATAGCAAGTGTGAGGTGTCTTTGTGTGCCCACGTGTGTCCGTGTGTGTATCTGTATATTGATAAGATGGTTCTAACCATCTTGGAACTCAACAAGAATACTTGGCTGGCTGGCTGGATAGCAAACCTCAGGGACCCTTCCGTTTGTTGTCTCTGCCTCGATGGCACTGGAATTATGTGTGCTGCCATGCCAGCTCTTCGAGTGGTTACTAGGGATCAAGCTCAGCTCCTCATGCTTGGTACGTTCTTACTGACCTGTGTCTCAAACTGCTGCCTTCCTTTTTTAATTTTCCTGGCAGTAGAACTAGTGCTAATGCTGCTAAAATCTAGAGTAATGGTTTCTAAAGTGTGCAATCTAAATTATAGTAAACCCCAAAGTGATTCTGATGCTCACATAGGTTTCAGAGATACCAGGTGGCATTTTAAAATTCTAGTAGAATTCTAATAGTTTTCCATATCATAACTGAGACTATATCCATGAAAAAGTAGATATTTGCATGTCTTTGACTCAGAATTAATTGATTACATTATTGCATGTAATCATTACACTACATTATTTACATAGCACACAATGAGCATTATTGAAACCATAGTGGAAGTTCTAACATTTGAAGGGACACCTGGTAGAAAGGTTGCAGAAGAATAGTTTTTGGTGTTTTAGATAAGGTACTCCTTCCAGCCTACTTGCTTTGAGGAATTTCCCTGCCCTGCCGTTAGGCTTAATTTGAAAAGGATTTAAAATTTTAGGGGCATGCTGAGGGTATGTGGTTCCATAGTCAAGTGTGTAGTTCCAGGTCTGAGACTCTGGGTCAATCTCTAACACAATATGAATGTGTGTTGTTTATGCTTTGTTCTGCTAAAAATGATATGAGTATGAATTTGACGGTTAACATTCATATACCATTGTTTATACTCTATTTAGGTTTATCTCTTGGGCTGCAGATATGGCTCACTTGTTAGAATGCTTGCCTCCAACATTCTTGAGGCCTTGGATTTTATCTCCAGCACCACATGAACTAGGAATGGAACTAATAATCCATTCCCAAAAAATTTGTTACCAGTAATCCCATTATCAAATGTGTAATCTCAGCAGCACTTAGGAGGTAGAGAAAGGAAGATCACAAGTTCAAGGTTGGGTCAGGGAGGTGGCTACACAAGCTTCATGCCCAGAGTTCAGACCATAGAACCATTGTAAAAGCTAGATTTGGTCAGTCAGGCCACAGAAATCTCAGCATTCCTACTACAAGGTAGGAGGTGGAAACAGGAGACTCCTGTGGAAGCCTACAGGTCAGTTCAGCTGGAAAATGCTACTCAACACAAAAGAAAATGATCTTACACAAGGCGAGACTCTCAAACCTGAGAGTCTTCTAACCTCCGAAGGAATGCTCTGGCATCTGCATCCTCACACACATACCACAGAACTCAAGAGTTCGAGGCCATATTCAGTAACTATGAGTTTAGTCCCTGGGACTTACATGAATGAAGAAAAGAGCTGACTGTACTGACTGAAGAAGTTGTCTTCTGACTTCTACACCCATATGTGTCATATGACATGCACACATACACAGGAAGTGTCATTAAAACAACTGAAAATTAATGCAAAAGTCTATAATAAATGGGTAGAACTAAATCTCACCAAACTCAACTCTGGCCTTCTTTTAGCTATTGTTTTGCTATGTGTTCTTTTTGTGGGGCTAGGGTCCAGCTAGCCCTCAAATTCCCTGTGTGGGGAGAATGACTCTGAACTTTGGCCTATGTGTTGGGACTACAAGCTTGACCTACTACATGTGCTTTCTTAGCTCACGTAAGCTGGTCCTTAGACTGTGTGAGAACAGGAGCATGTGGAATCAGGTTCCTAGTTTGTTCTCATGTCTTCCAGGTAACCTTCCAGTTGCAGAGAGTTTCAGCTTCTGCCTGGTGACCTTGCTGTCTGATGTGGCTTGCAGGGACCCCTCACTTAGGGATGAGGTAAGCATCTGGTATTTGTTCGTGGATGTTAATTGAGAGAATTCCAGAGTGATGAAAAGGGCTGTGAAGTGTGATTGGATTGTTAGTTTTATATATTATATGTGCATGTATATGTGTTGTTACATATATGTATATACATGCAGAAGCCAGAAGAAGGCATTGGGTATTTTCTTCTTGAGATTTTCACTTTTTTGCATAAAAATTCTATATGTATGTACGTGTGCATGTATGTATTTATGTATTCATGTATTTATTGATTTGGATGCTGGGGACTTAACCCAAGGCCTGTACTTCCTCAGCAAACACTTTACCACTGAGCCAAATCTTCTCAGCTCCACCTTTCTGAAACAGGGTCTCTCACTGAACATGAAGCTCACCATTTGAGCTAGTCTAGCTCATCATCAAGTGCCAGCAGCTCACCTGCCTGCACACCCCAATGCTGCTGTTGCAGTCAGTGCACTCAGTATTCCCAGATTTTACACAGGTGCTGGCAACTTTCGCTCCTATCTTACTGCTTTCCCAGAATGTACTTTGATCCACTCTGCCATCTCCCTGACCCCTTTACTTGATGCTATTAATAGCAGTACTTTTCAACTGAAATACTTTTGGGTATTTTTCAGGATCTCTGAGTCTTACCTCATTCAGCATGCCATGTGTGAGCCCAGCCTGGTCTACAGAGCTCATTCCAGGAGAGCCAAGGCCACACAAAAGTCTGTCTTTAAAAAAGCAAAACGGGGGGGGGGGGGGTGGAGAGATGGCTCAGTGGTTAAGAGCACTGAGTGCTCTTCCAGAGGTCCTGAGTTCAAACCACATGGTGGCTCCCAAACCATCTGTAATAAGATCTGATGCCCTCCTCTGGTGTGTCTGAAAACAGCTACATTGTACTTATATATCATAAATAAATAAGTCTTTAAAAAAAAACAATAAAAAAAGGGGGGGAGTAGGGAACAGTGGAGGATGATTCCTAGTGTCAGCCTCAGGCCTCCACATGAAAGTACACACACATGTGCCCAGAGATACACAGAGAAAGGCAGAGGTACTCACTTTTCTTCTCTAGGTTCTTGATTGAAACTACTCATAAAAGATAATTTTTTTGTTTCTTCTGTGTGTATGGGTATGATGTGTATTCCTGTGTGGGCATTCTTGTCGCTGAGGAGGCAGATATAGGAGGTTTCCTGGAGATCACCTGCCAACTGTCCATGGTGAATTCTGAGTTCTAAGTTCAGTAAAAGACTGTTTCAAAAAATAAGACTGAGAACAATTTTTAAAAAAAAGTTGACTTTAGGCCTTCACACACACACACACACACACACACACACTAAAATGACCAAGGGCATCCATACATTCTCCTGACACAAAACAAAACAAAACTCAAAAGGGGTGGAGAAATGTCTGAATAGATAAAAGCACTTCCCATATATGACTGATGAACTGAGTTTGATTATAGGGTTCCATGGTAGAAGAAGCAAACCAACTCCTGAAAGATGTACTCTGACCTACACCTGTGTGTCATGGAACACGTGTCTACACTCACACACACCATCATATGCACACATAAAAAATACCCATGCACATACACACTAGGGAATAAAAAAAAATAAATATCTTAAGGAGTAAAATGGGTTTAGAGACAGCTTAGTCAAGATGTCAGCCTTATTTAGTCAGTGAGTGCAAGAGTCCACAAGAAACTGTCTTTAAAAAACAAAATGGGAGCAAGACAATGGTGACCCACACCTTTAATCCCAATACTTGGGAGGTAGAGACAAGTAGATATCAGAGTTTGAGGCCAGCCTGGACTACAGAGTGAGTTCCAGGACAGCCAGGGCTACACACCAAAAAAAAAAAACCTACTTCAAAAACATTACAAACAAAAAAATACAGCAGGCTTCTTATCTATTTCATCATAGAAATACCCAGTACCAAGGGTCCATAGGAGTTCTGTCACTTTGCCTATGCTGATCATTACAAGGTCTTATAGACATTGCTTCGTTGAGTCTCTGGTGGTTTGAATTAGAATGGTCCTGTAGATTCATATTGATTGCTTAATCACCAGGAGTTGCACTATTTAAGGATTAAGAAATGTGGCTGTGTTGGAAGAAGTATGTCACTAAGAGTGAGATTTAAGGTTTCACAAAGCCTGGCCTAGTCCCTCTCCCTCTGCCTATGGATCAAGATGTAGCTCGCAGCTACTTCTCCAGGACCATGACTGCAATGCTGCTGCTGTGATATTAATGAACCGAGTCTCTGAAACTGTAAGCCAGCTGTAATTTAATAAGAGTTGCTGTGGTCATGGTGTCTCTTCCCTGCAATAGTGAAGAGACATTACATGCCTGTTATACTAAGTACAATCTTCTTGTCTTTAGTGATTCAGTGCCCTCTCACTTTTTTGCATCTTACAGAATTAGTGAAGACATGTCTCCTGGGGTTTTCTATTGTGGAGGATTAGGATTTACACAGTGAACTCACTGTAGCATTGCAGTTTCCCTGGGCCTTCAATTCCCTTTAACACTAAGCTATAAATTTACACAGTATCTTTCCACAAACCCAGCCCTGTAAAGGATAATAAATGGAAATCTCCAACACAAGAAGGGAAACCACACCCTAGGAAAAGCAAGAAAGTAATCTTGCAAGAAACTCAAATGAAGATAGTCACACAAACATAATTCCACCTCTAACAACAAGAATATCAGGAAACAACAATCACTATTCCTTAATATCTCTTAACATCAATGGACTCAATTCCCCAATTTAAAAATATATATATAGACTAACAGACTGAATATGTAAACAGGATCCAGCATTTTGCTGCATATAGAAAACACACCTCAGTGACAAAGACAGACACTATTTTAGAGTTAAAGGCTGAAAAACAATTTTCCAAGCAAGGAAAAAATCTAGCAAGATGAACTCTCAGTTCTGAGTATCTGTGCTCCAAGTTCATAAAGTTCCTAAGTATATATTTAACCGCACACAATAATGGTGGGAGATTTCAGCACCCCATTCTCTTCAATGGACAGATCATGGAAACAGAACCCGAACAGAGACACAGTGAAACTAATACAAGTTATGAACCAAATGGATTTGACAGACATCTATAGGACATTTCATCATAAAACAAAACAATATACCTTCTTCACAGCACCTCATGGTACCTTCTCCAAAACTGACCATATAATCTGTCACAAAACAGGCCTCACCAGATACAAGAAGATTGAAATACTCCCATGCATCCTATCAGATTACCATAGACTAAGGCTTTTCTTTAATAACAACAAAACAATAGGAAGGCCACATACACATGGAAGGTGAACAATATTCTACTCAATGATAACTTGGTTGAGGAAGAAATAAAGAAAGAAATTAAAGATTCTTTAGAATTTAATGAAAATGAAGGCACAACATACCCAAACTTATGGGACACAATGAAAGCAGTGCTAAGAGGAAAACTCATAGCTCTAAGTGCCTCTAAAAAGAAACTGGAGAGAGCATACAGTAAGAGCTTGACAACACACCTGAAAGTTCTAGAACAAAAGAATCAAGGAAATAAAATCAGGGCTGAATTCAACCAAGTAGGAACAAAAAGAACTATACAAAGAATCAATAAAACCAGGAGCTGATTCTTTGAAAAAAAATCATTAAGATCGATAAACCCCTAGCAGACTAACCAGAGGGCACAGGGACAGAATCCAAATTAACAAAATCAGAAATGAAAAGGGAGACATAACAGAAACAGAAAATTCAAAAAACTATCAGATTCTACTACAAAAGCCTATACTCAAAAAAAAAAAAAAAATATGGAGGAAATGGACAATCTTCTAGACAGATACCAGGTACCAAAGTTAAATCAGGATCAGATAAACCATCTAAATTGTCACATAACCCCTAAAGAAATAGAAGCAGTCATTAAAAGTCTCCCAACCCCCCCCAAACAAAAACCTAGGACCAGGTTTTGAATTCTATCAAACCTTTAAAGAAGACCTAAGACCAATACCCTTCAAACTGTTCCACAAAATGGAAACAGAAGGAACACTAACAATTTTGTTCTATGAACCCACAATTACTCTTATACCTAAACCACACAAAGACCCCACAAAGAAAGAAAACTTCAGACCATTCTCTTTGATGAACATCGATGCAGAAATACTCATTAAAATTCTCAATAAAACTGAATCCGAGAACACATCAAAACAATTATCCATCATGATCAAGTAGGCTTTATCCCAGGGATGCAGGGATGGTTCAGTATACAGAAATCCATCAGTGTAATCCACAATATAAACAAACTCAAAGAAAAAAAAACACATGGTCATCTCACTAGATGCTGAGAAAGCATTTGACAAAATTCAACACCCCTTCATGTTAAAAGTCTTGGAAAGATCAGGAATTCAAGGTCCATACCTAAACATAGTAAAAGCACTATACGGCAAGCCAGTAGCCAACGTCAAACTAAATGGAGAGACACTCTAAGCAATCCCACTAAAATCAGGGACTAGACAAGGCTGCCTACTCTTTCCCTACCTATTCAATATGGTACTCAAAGTCCTAACCAGAGCAATTAGACAACAAAAAGAGGCCAAAGGTTATGTGTTTATAAAAAAGATAAAAGATATATCCCAGGTTTCGGCAACAATGTTAAGAAAAAGATAGAGAGAATGGGGGGTGTATGGTCTATGGAGGTGTGGTGAGGCGTGGGGGTAGTGGACCCATGTTGGGAATCTCTTCCCCCTGAGGGATTAGCCACATGGACGGTATAGTACAGAATAGAGTTTATTCAGGGCATGGGGAGGGGAGTTAAGAGGGTAGTAGGGGCAGAAAGAGAGAGGAGGAGAAGAGGAGTAGAGAAGTAGAGGCAGGCCATGAGCATGTGGAGAGAGAGGGTGGGAGGGAATAGGCAGAGGATGGACAAAGGGGTAAGAGAGCAAGAGAGAAGAACAAGAGAGAGCAGGAGAGAGAAGAAGGGGCAAGCAGCTCTTTTATAGTGCCAGGTTAGTGTGGGGCAGAGCATACCTGGCTGTTGCCAGGTAACTGTGGGGTAGAGTTTACAGAATCTCAACAAAAGGGATAAGAATTGGAAAGGAAGAAGTCAAAATATCACTATTTGCAGATTATATGATAGTCTACTTAAGTGAACCCAAAAATTTCACCAGAGAACTTTTAAACCTGATAAACAACTTCAGCAAAGTGGCTGGATATAAAATTAACTCAAACAAATCAGTAGCCTTCCTCTACTCAAAGGACAAACAGGCTGAGAAAGAAATTAGAGAAACGACACCCTTCACAATAGTCACAAATAATATAAGATACCTTGGCGTGACTCTAACCAAGCAAGTAAAAGATCTGTATAACAAGAATTTCAAGTTTCTGAAGAAGAAATTAAAGAAAATCTCAGAAGATGGAAAGATCTCCCATGCTAATGGATTAGCAGGATTAATATAGTAAAAATGGTCATCTTGCCAAAAGCAGTCTACAGATTCAATGCAATCTCCATCAAAATCCCAACTCAAGTCTTCATAGAGTTGGAAAGAGCAATTTGAAAATTCATTTGAAATAACAAAAAAACCCAGGGTAACAAAAACTATTCTCAACAATAAAATAAGTGCTGGGAGAATCACCATTCCCAACCTAAGCTGTATTATAGAGTAATAATGATAAAATCTGTATGGTATTGGTACAGAGACAGGCAGTGGATAAAAAGTCAGCATCTTCAACAAATGGTGCTGGTTCAACTGGAGGTCAGCATGCAGAAGAGTGCAAATGGATCCTTTCTTATCAAATTGACAAAGCTCAAGTCCAAGTGGATCAAGGATCTCCACATAAAACCCGATACACTGAAACTAATAGAACAAAAAGTAGGGAAGAGCCTCAAATACACAGGCACAGGGGGAAATTTCCTGAACAGAACACCAATAGCTTATGCTTTAAGATCAAGAGTTGACAAATAGAACCTCATGAAATTGCAGAGCTTCTTTAAGGCAAAGGACATTGTCAATAGGACAAAAAGACAACCAACAGTTTGGTAAAAGATCTTTACCAATCCTATATCCGATAGAGGGCTTATATCCGATATATACAAAGAACTCAAGAAGTTAGACGCTAGAGAATCAAATAACCTTACTAAAAAATTAAGGACTGAGCTAAACAAAGAAGTCTCGACTGAGGAATATGGAATAGCTGAGAAGCACCTAAAGAATTGTTTGACATCGGTAGTCATCAGGGAAATGCAAATCAAAACAACTCTGAGATTACAACTCACACCAGTCAGAATTGCTAAGATAAAAAACTCAGATGACAGCAGATGTTGGCGTGCATGTGGAGAAAGAGGAACACTCCTTCATTTTTGTTGGGATATCAAGCTGGTACAACCACTCTGGAAGTCAGTCTGGCAGTTCCTCAGAAAATTTGATATAGTACTACCTGAGGACCCAACTATACTACTCTTGGGCATATACCCAAAAGATGTTCCAACATATAACAAGGACACATACTCCATTATGTTCATAGCAGCCTTATTTATAATAGCCAGAAGCTGGAAAGAACCCAGATGTCCTTCACCAGGGGAATGGATACAGAAAATGTGGTACATTTACACAGTGGACTACTACTCCTCTATTAAAAACAATGACTTCATGAAATTCTTAGGCAAATGGATGGAACTAGAAAATGTCATCCTGAATAAGGTAACCCAATCACTAAAGAACACACATGGGGGCTGGAGAGATGGCTCAGTGGTTAAAAACATTGACTGCTCTTCCACAGGTCCTGAGTTCAATTCCCAGCAACCACATGGTGGCTCACAACCATCTGTAATAGAATCTGATGTCCTCTTCTGGTGTGTCTGAAGACAGCTACAGTGTACTTATATATAATAAATGAATACATAAATAAATAAATCTTAAAAAAACATATACATGGTATACACTCACTGATAAGTGGGTATTAGCCCAAAAGCTAGGAATGTCCAAGATATAATCCATAGACCACATGAAGCTCAAGAAGGAAGACCAAAGTGTGGATGCTTCAGTCCTTCTTAGAAGGGGAAACAAAATATTCACAGGAGGAAATACAGAGACAAAGTGTGGAGCAGAGACTGAAGGAAAGGCCATCCTGAGACTGCCCCACCTGGGGATCCATCCCATATAATGCTTCTAAACCCAGACAACATTGTGGATGCCAAAAAGTGCATGCTGTCTGGTGCCTGATATGACTGAGCCTGAGAAATTCAGAGTCGGATGCTCTCAACCAACCAATGGACTGAGAATGGGGTCCCAAAGGGAGGAATTAGAAAAAGTACTAAAGGAGCTGGAGGGGGTTTCAACCCCACAGAAAGAACAACAATAACCAACGAACCACCGGAGCTCCCAGAGACTAAACCATCAACCAAAGAGTACACATGGAGAGACCCGTGGCTCTAGACCCATATGTAGCAGAGAATGGCCTTATCAGGCATCAAGGAGAGGAGATGCCCTTGGCCCTGTGAAGGCTCAATACCCCAGTATAGGAGAATGCCAGGGCAGGGAGGTGGGAAGGAGTGGTTGATTGAATGAACACTTTCATAGAGGTAGGGGGGGAGGTGGGATGGGAGAGGGGAATTCTAGAGGGGAATCTCAGAAAGGGGATAACATTTGAAATGTAAGTAAAGAAAATATCCAATAAAAACAATGATTGCATTAAAATAATTAAGCCAAGAGATATCAGGCACCTCCAGTTCTTTTCAGTAGGCCATCCTGACAAATGCTTCAGCCAACTATTTAACAAACTTTTGATTATGTTTTTTTAAGCTGTAAAACCTCCATATTAAATCTAGACTCTACTCAGAGAGCCCAAATTAATAAACTCAGTCTGATCCAGTTTTATGTTCCTTCCCCCATTATCCCACACCCTGAGATTCCACTGCCACACACATTCTTTATTAGAGAGGGGAGAGGAGAGAGAGAGAGAGACAGAGACAGAGAGACAGACAGAGACAGAGAGAGACAGAGAGAGAGAGAGACACTGAGAGAGAGAGAGAGCAATGTATTCATCCAGGGCTGTCTGTGAAAGCATGGAGAAAGCATCATGAGAATAGCAGGCTCTTAGAGGATGAGTGCCTGGTGTGGGTGGGAGAGGGTCTCTTGAGTTATAGGGACTTAGGCTACAAGAGGAGAGGAGAAGGATGCTTCATGGACTTTGAAATGAACAACAGGTTCTTGTGACACTGAGGGAGCCTGGAGGCCAGCATGGATTTGAATTGCTTTGAATTGCTGATCAGCTTCACAGGTAACCATAGGTCCCTCTGCCACAAGTAAAGAAAATGACTTCTTTTGGCAGATGGAAACCAGTTTCATTCATTTCTAAAGAATGCTGGCTTTTATATAACATTCAGAAACTCTCCTATAGTTCAGCTATGCTCATTTCTAGATATTTGGACTGCCTGCTGGACTACCTGAGACTTAACCTCCCCTAGACTGCTGCTTGAATGAATCAGCAAGTGCATTGAGCTCTTTAGTATTTTAGCCCATGTACCTTCTCATCAACTACACTTTCTCTCTTCTAGGAGCCCGTTAAGCCTTTAGTCAGGTTATAGATCTAGAGGTAGGCTGTTACAGACATCAGCATTGTCTTGTCTGGTATCTCTTTCACAGCTGATTTAGCAGATAATGAAGGATTAATTTCCTCATTTAAGTCAGAAAAGGCAATAGTTCAGGAGATGGGGTGGGAGAACATCTTCTTTTGAAGGAGAAGAAACTACCTCAGGTGAGATAAACCCTTGAGAATTTGAGGGTTTCAATGTTCTAAGCTTCAGTAAGGTCGTCCCACACATCTCCACCCCTAAGTTATAACATTCCATGCTTTACCAGTTAATGCCTTTACTTTAATCTTCCAGGCTGAAACTTTAATTAAAGAAATTGGAGAGATCTTACATTAGCAGCTTAATAGCTTATCTGAAAGCTCTAGAACAAAAAGAAGCAAATACAGTCAAGAGGAGTAGACAGCAGGAAATAATAAACTCAGTGCTGAAGTCAACTAGGTAGAAACAAAGAGAGAACTATACAAAGAATCAACAATTATGCCAATCTTACAATGACGGCTTTAGTTTGGTTTTTTACAGAACTTCTTGAACTTTGTGGCTACTTAAGAGAAGATTCCAGGGCACACTTACAAACCTTTAGAATGTTTATGCACCAGCATCATCATTGACCTTATTTTTCCACAAACTGTCAAAGTTTTATATACAGAGTCATCAAGTTCATTGCCTCTCACAGTTTTGATTCGGGATAATCAGACGTACTTAAGTTTGTAAAATAGTTCACACAGTGGACTTCCTGTATTCTCTGAGTGTCTCATCACATCTGTTTCTTATCTCCCTGCCTGGGTTTTGCATCCTAGTCCAGTCCAAACAAAAACTTAAAAATTCCAACTGCTTAAGTACAAGTTTCATGCCTTAAGAACAACATTTAGAGAGAGAGGGGAAAAAAGAGCAACACGTGTAAAGAGATTTTAAATGTTTTATGTAGCCAAGAATCCAAAGTGTTTATAAAAATAAATAAATAATGGCTCATACAGAGAAGTCTAGAAACTGATGAATGTGGAGTAAGTTCCTGCATCCTTGGAATATTCGTATGTGTGTTCTGAGTCCTACACTTCCAAGTAAGATGTAGAAAAGTATTCCCTTGTACAGTGGTAAGTAGACAACCTAGCATCATGAAGATTATTATCCTGCAGAGTAAAACTGAAAATTATCTGTCACCTGTTAGAGAAAATGAAGGAAAAAGGGCTAAACAAGCAGATAGGAGCCCCAGAAGATAGCACATCAGAGTCAGGAGGAGGTTTTTGTTCCTGATTTAGCAATAGAACAGCTATTGTGGGGGCATGGACAAGTTCAGTCAAGGTAATGTCGAAAACTCCTTCACATTTTGGCTGAACTTGGTAACACCCAGTTTTGGTAACAGGTTTGTTTTGTGTCCTTGATTGTTACAGATTTTAGAGGCACTTCTGCAGGTTTTACATGTCCTTTTGGGAATGTGCCAGGCCTTGGAGATTCAAGAGAAAGGTATGATTATAAATCTTCAATACTATTTTATTTTAGTTATCATTATTTGTGTGTAGTGGTGAAAGGATAGCTAACTCTGGGAGTCAGTTCTTCTTCTACCATGGGATCCAGGAATCCAATGCAGTTCATCAGGTTGGGTCATTGTTTGTTTCTCCTTTCCCTTGTCTTTACTGTTTTCTGTTTCTCTGTTTTATTTTTTTTCTGCTTTCTATATACCTGAAGGGTAAAAACTTTTCTGTTGGGCTGTTTGTTGTATGCTGGTTACTGAGCGACCACATGGGGTTATGAGCACAGTTTCTCTTACAAACGCCACCATTTTCAACCAGTGAGCCTCAGTGTTGTCAGGTCTATGAGGATAGTTTAGCTGACTTTTGTGGGCCACTTTCCTATAGTGTAAATAGGGCAATGAATGTAATCTGTGGCAGTCACAGTACCTAAACCCAACTATCGTACTGTTTGGGATGTTCCATGAGTAGATCAATACTTCCCAAGGAAAGCAAATGTGATAAAGACACAGTCTGACTTCATTGGTTGTGGTAGTTTGAATATACTTGGCCTAGCTAGGGGCACTATAGGGGTGTGTGGCTTTGTTAGAGTAGGTGTGGCCTTGTTGCAGTAGGTGTATCACTGTGGGAGGTAGACTTTAAGACCCTCATCCTTGCTACCTTGCTATCAGTCTTCTCCTGTTTGCCTTTGGTACAAGATGTTGAACCCTCACCACCTTCTACACCATGCCTGCCTGGATGCTGTCATGCTTTCTGTCTTGATTATAATAGAACCTCAGAACCTGTAAGCCAGGCCCAATTAAATGTCCTCATAAGAGTTGGTCATGGTGTCTGCTCAGAGTAGTAAAACCCTAAGACACTGGTAATGCCATATTATCAGGGGATAAATAGCTAATGACATTTTTAATATGACATTAGCAGTGTCTTAGGGTTTTACTGCTGTGAGCAGACACCAGTAATGCCATATTAAAAGTGTCGTTAGTTATCCCTTGATAACTGTGGCTTCTTCTCAGCCTTCACAGTCAGTACAAATGGGTTGTAAAATGTTAGCCAGTACAATTTGGTGCAGTATGGCTGTCATCAGTCACTCCCACCTTATATCTCTTCTTGGTCTTCTAGAATACCTTTGCAAGTATGCAATCCCCTGCCTGATAGGAATCTCAAGATCTTTTGGACGATACAGCAATTCAGAAGAATCTCTCCTCTCAAAGCTTTTTCCCAAAGTCCCTCCTCATTCCCTGAGAATCCCAGAGGAGCTAGAAGGAGTCCGAAGGCGTTCCTTTAATGACTTCCGCTCCATCCTGCCCAGCAACCTGCTGACTGTGTGCCAGGAGGGCACACTGAAAAGGAAAACCAGCAGTGTGTCCAGCATCTCTCAGGTGAGGTGGATTCCCAGGGGTGGACTCAGGGAGAACTTCAGTAAGCATCCATGCAAAGAAAATAAGCGTGTGTAGTTTGAAGTTCTCATTAGGATTTTCTTGTTATAATAAAAAGATTTGCTCCTTTTGTTCTGTGTTTGAGAAGGGGTCTCACACTGTAGCCGAGAGTAGAACTCACATATAAACCGGGTGGCCTAGAGCTATGGTCCCCTTTCCTCACCTCTGAGTGCTGAGACTGCAGATGTGAGCCGCCACACTTGCTTAAGACTGATCCCATTTAAGCCTTTTTGGCTTGTTTATTTTTTTAATTGGAATAGAGGCTCACTCTACAGGCTAGGGTGGCCTCAGACCTGCATAGACCGTCCTGCCTCACCTTCCTCAGTACTTGGATTCCGAGTGTGCACCAGCACACTTGGCTTTTTAAAATTCTTTGTTTATCATAGTACCAGAGATCAACTTCCTAGGGTTTTACATGTGTGAAACGAGTTTTTTTTTAGAGGATTTTTGCTACATACATGCTGGCCTCAAGCACACATTCTGCCTCTGCCTCCTAAGTCCTGAGCATGGGAGAATGCTGCCATGCCAGGCCTCTTTTTAAGATTTGTCAGTGATTTCATAGTTGTAGAATGTTTGGTTTCCAGACTGCTCCTAGTGGTTTGTTTTTTATTTCCTTTGTGTGTGTGTGTGTGTGGGGGGGGGGGTTCTTTGTTTTTTGTTTTTTGAGACATGTAGCCCAGGCTGGCCTCAGAGTCGGTGTGACAATGAACTTGAACATGAACCTCCTGCTGCCATCACTCTGGTGCTAGGATTACACATGTGCACCTCATCAGTAACCGGATGTGTGTCAGTCAGGGCTCCCGGAGGAGCAGACTGACAGAGTGACTGTGTGCCCATGTAGAGTGGCTTTCAAGGGAGGCCAAAAGTGGCTGTTCACAAACAGAAGGTCCAAGAATCCAGTATTTTTCAGTGTATGAGAATGGATGTTGCAGTTTGGCTTTTGTGTATCTGTGGCTTCAGAATTCTTAAGTAGCCTCTGACGCCAGTGAAGGAATGAACTCACCAGCAAAGCAAGACATGCAAAGAGCAAGTTTCTTCTCCCATGGCCTTTATATGTGCTGCCACCAGAAGGTGTAGCCCAGATTCAACACGTATCCTTCCACCTCAAAAGTATTAAAGATGGACCCAGCATCTTGGATTGTAGTTGATTCCAGATAGTCCAGTTGACAACCAAGACCAGGCACCAGAGGACTGACCCAGGACTTCCTAAATAAGGAACTGGCTGCATCACCGTCCCCCAGACTTCATTCTGAGATAGTTGGCTCCAGTAAGCATGTGATTCAGAGGCTCCCAGGACAGCTCGTAGCCATCTTTAACTCCAGTTCCAGGGGTTCCTTTGGCTTCCTGGGACACTAGTCACGTGTGACACACTGACAGACATACATGCAGATAAAATAGCCATACATACGAAGAACTTGAATAAAAATAAAAGTTTTAACAAAAAAAATAGTATGCAATTGGGAGCTGGGATGATGGCTGGCATGTAAGTTCTTGCTTTGTAAGCAGGAGAACATGAGTCCAGTCCCTAGAACTCAATACTGAGTGTTTGTGCTGTACACTTGTAATCCTAGCACAGGGGAGCCTGTGCTGGCTGACTGACCAGTCTGGCTTCATTAGTAATAATACCTGAGGTTGTCCTCTAACCTCCACACACACCCACACACACAAATGTACTTACACGAAACATCCACATACATATATATACATATGTACCAGCAAAATATATAATTGGGGCTCAAAGGTTAAGTGTGCTTACGTTTCTTGCATATGACCTGGGTTCAGTTGCTAGCACCTGTGTCAGGTGATTCACTCCAATTCCAGGGAATCCATTGTCTCTCATGGCTTCCAAGAGCTCCTCTCTACACATGGTGCAACTAAACTCAGACAGGAATACATCTACACATAGAAATAATGAGTAAAGTTTTAAAAATTGTTATCTTTGGGAAATAAATGAAGAAGTGTATAAATGAACTGGGCTAGCAAACATGCCTGCATTCCCAGTATTAAACCAGCTGCAACAAGAGAATCATGTTTGAAGCTAGATGGCAAGATGCTGTTTCATTTTTAAAGACGTGGTTAAGAGTACTGGCTGCCCTTCCAGAGGATCCACGTTCAACTTGCAGCGCCATATGGCAGCTCACAGCTGTCTAGAACTCCAGTTTCAGGAGATTTGACCCCCTCACACAGATACATGTTCAAGCAAAGCACCAGTACACATGAAACGTACGTGCATACATACATACATACATACATACATACATACATACATACATAAAGTAATCTATCACTTTGAGTGAGTTGTAGCTTCATATCTGTAAGACTCTGGGGTTCTGTAGCTAGCACCATTTTCCTTAGAAACCTCATATGCACACATGTGGAAAAAGGATAACACAAAGTTTAAGAAAAATTCAGCTCTAGATGGGTGTGAAGCTGCACTTCTATAATCCCCACACTCAGGAAACAGAGGACGTGCCACCACATCATGTTCTCTGTTGCATGTTTATCCAGCTTGCATAGCAAATTCCAGTCTGGCCATTGCTAGGTAGTAAGGCTTTGTCCCTCAGAAAAGCTGGGAAGAAGATTCAGTTCAGCAAACAAATACAAAATGTATAGTTAGTCTAATGAGAGAATACACAGCAAAAAATGCTATAACAGCAGTAGACTTCAGAGAGGAATAAGGCTTTGACACTGACTTCAAGTGTGCACATTAGGTTGGTAGACGACAGACCTGTACTGAAATAAGTAATTGGGTTCCCAGGAGCCTTTTTTGATCTGTACCTTGTGATTTTTCAGGTTAGCCCAGAGCGTGGTATACCCCCTCCCAGCTCCCCTGGAGGATCTGCTTTTCACTATTTTGAAGGTAGGTTTCACCTGAGAACCAGTATTGATCTAGTATCAGACAACAGGTTCTCAGTGATTTCTTGTGATGTTAAGGATACTGGGACTGACCCTCTGTTATCATGCATTCAGAGTGGTGAGCTTTTACTCCTGTTTACACACACACACACACACACACACACACACACACACACACACACACGCATGCGCCATAGCACTTGCGCCATAGCACAAATATGGAGATGAAAGATCAGATTTGGGGAATTGGTTCTCTTTCTGGATCATGGAATCCAGGGATCACACTTCAACTGTTAGGCTTGAATTTTTACCCACTAAGCCATCTTGCCAAAAGTGATGTAAATAAAGATCATATTGCAAGGCTAGTCTAAGAGAAGGAGATTTTGAAAAGGAAGAGTATAGTTATTTACTATTATGAACACAGTTTATGTGTGTTTAAGAACCAATGGCTAAATTTATCCAGCTCAAAGTCTCACTTAACCCCCAAAACTCTATCTTCCAGACCCAGAGGCTGTTTCTCACTTGCCTGCCCATAAACATTCCTGATTTGGCAAGAGGAGCTCCTCTTGGTGACTGTTGTCCTTCAAACATATCTGTTAGGTGGCTGAATGGGAAGATACCTGAATAATGCTGTCTGTCCGAGCCTGTGTTTCCCTCAGCAGATCTGCCACCTTCTCTGTGCTGACAAGCTCAGGAGCAGAGTGTTGATAACATAGCAACAGAAGTGTGCCTCACTGTAAGGGATGCAGTAGTATACGCTCTTCCAGAGTGTTTGCTCACATACCCCATTTCCCGTTGAAGTTTTGTAAAGACCCTCCCATTTCTGGCATTCTTCTACAGCACTAGATACATTTTTAATTTATTTTGAGGTACTGGGGTTGAGCCAGTGCCTGTAAGTACTAAGCAAGTACAATATGTGAGCTCTATCCCCACATTCTGTAAATAATTGTTTTGCTTGGTGTGGTGGTATGCATCTATAATCCCAGCCCTGGGGAAGCGGAGGCAGACCAGCTCTCATTCAGGTCTAGCCTACACTACAAACTGGACCTTCTCTCAAAAAAGCAACATAGTTATTCTTTAAAAGCACAGTTTGCAGTGCTCTCAATGTTAATTCCAATTTTTTAATTTTTTTCTTCTCCAATTATTTTTTAACCTAAGACAGGATCTTGCTGGGTAGAGCAGGGTGGTCTTGAACTTGTAGCTATATTCCTACTTTTACCTCCCAAATTCTAGGATTACTAGCATGTATCACCACACCCACCTCCATAAATATATAAGCCCCAATCCTTAGGTCCCTGGTTCCTGCTGTTTTAGCTTTTGTCTCCAGCTGTGACCACTGTACACCAGCTCATTCACAAAGCTCTTTTCTTTCTTGTCATGCTGTCTGCCTGAGACGTATCTGCTGCCAGGTCACAATCTCTACTGTCCCTCTTGCTCCTTTAAACCTCTGTTCTCCCCTTGTTTCCTCCTTTGTCACTCTTTGGTACTTTGTTACTCTTGTTAGCATCTCAATCCCAGGGTCAAATTTCAAATTCCCCTTCTGTTGCTGGTTGGTAACCCTCCTTAGCCACAGCAGTGCTCTAAGTCTGCCTTAGTCACTTTATTGCCGTGAAGAGATACACTGACCAGGCAACTTATAAAAGAAAGTGTTCAGGAGCTAGAGAGGGGTTCAAAGGTTGCTATTGGTTGTTCTTGTTTCAATTTCCAGAACACACATTGTAGCTCACAGCCATTTGCAATCTTGGTTTCAGGGGATTCAGGAGGCACATGTGTGGTGCACATGTGTGCATGTTTGCAAAACACATGAAACAAACATTCATACACATAAAATAAATCTAAAAAAATTTTAAAGAAAGGGAAGAAAGTAGGGAAGGGAAAAAAAGAAGGGATTTAATTGTGGGCTTGTTTACAGTTTCAGAGATTGAGTTCATGACGGTCAGGAAGATAGGCAGCCAGGCATTATGGTAGAACAGTAGCTGAGAGCTTACATCCTGATCTGAAAAAGTAGAAGGTAGAGAGAGACACAGAGAAAAAAGGAGAGACTGGGCCTGATGTGGCCTTTTGAAACCTCAAAGTCAACTCCCAGTGATAACGTGCTTTCTAATCCTTCCCGATCAGTTCTACCAACTGGGGACCAGGAGTTCAAATCTGTGAGCCTATGGAGGCCATTCTCATTCAAGACACCACAAGCCCCAAGCCGGAGCAGGACCAAAAGCCCAAAGAAGTACTCATTTAATTTTATCTTGATAAGTAAAGTAAGTTTATCATAGGTCACTTCTGAACAGTGGCAATTACAGACAGCTCATTTTCCTGTCCCCATGAGTCCCTGTCTTTAAATGTCTGTAACTCCAAAGCCAAGCTGATATAAACCTGAGTTCAGAGTACTACCTAGTGTTGAGATGACAGAGACTGTTGAAAATGAGGTGCCGGTTAGAGCCAGACCAAAGGTTACCCCTGTTTTGCTATTGTCTGGCATGTAAAACAACTAAGTAGTTCCTAAGGCTAGGATCTAGGAGATTGGTTCCCTATTAATACACTGGTGATAGGTGCTCAGTTTATTTTGAAAAATTTCTCTTATTTTTCTTTGTTGACCTCTTTTTATATTTTTTTATTTAATTACTTTAGTGTTTCATTCAACTCAGGATGGTGATGCCTTCCAAGTGTTGGGAGCACACACACACACACACAAGTACACACACATGCACACAAACACACACACATACATAATTTTATTTTATTTTTTTAGATAAGGTCTTGCCGTGTTGTCCAGGCTTGCCTGGAGATTGTTATATGGTACAGGCTGGCCTCAAACTCTAAATCCTTCCGCCTTAGCCTCCCCAGTTTTGGGATTTAAAGGTGTGTTCCACCACTTAACTTGTGGCTTCCATCTGAAGTGTTTTGGAAATGACAGTTAAGTGGTGTGAAGTATGTTCTCAATACTGTACACCTTCACCACCACCCACATCCAGGACTCTTATCTTATGAAACCACAAGGCCCCATTTTCTCCAACCTAGTTCTTGGCAACCCATTTTTCTCTCTGTGATACGAACTCTCTAAGAGTTCTGTAGAAATGGACTCAAGCAGGACTTGCCTTTCTCTGTATGGCTCACACAATTATTTCTATTTCGCAACATCCCAGATTAAGTTTTATTGTCTGGGCTAAAAAAAAAAAAAAAAAATAGGATATCTGAGCTTTTGATTTGAGGCTTCTTGCCCCTTAGGGATTGGTGGTCTGGCCATTATTTCTTAATTTCAAAACAGGGCAAGAAAATGGATGATTCAGTGGTCCTATCAGAGGACATGAATTCAGTTCTCATGATCCACACTGGCTGGCTCACAGCCACCTGTGACTCTAGCTCTGACGGATCAGATGCTCTCTTCTGGCCTCCACAGGCACCCGTACCCATGTGCACATGCAAGGAGACATGTACACGCAGATCTTTAAAACTATAAGTATAAGGAAAGCTTTAGACATCCTGCCTCACCCTGATGTGACCAAGCAGCCCCCAGTGCCCTGCTTTCACCACTGTGAAGGACTGTACCCTCAAAACAGGAGCTGCCATAGGCCTTCCTCCTCACAGACAAGCAGTGCCGTGGAAACACTCCTGTACTCACACTCTGGAATTTCCCAGCACTCGATGGCTAAAGCAAGAGAAGCTGTGAGCTCATAGACACCGGGGATAAAATATCAATACCAACAAAAACAAAATGTACACACTGATCTGGTCTTTCTATGTTTCGTTTTGTCTTTCTCCTGACAGCATCTTGCCTGCCTGATGGGACTGCCTTGGAGCCCGAATACTACTTCTCTACCATCAGCTCCAGTTTCTCTGTCTCTCCTCTGTTCAATGGTATTACCTATAAGGAGTTCTATATTCCACTGGAAATGCTCCGGGAACTCTTAAACTTGGTGAGCAATCTCTGATGGGTAAACAGACCAAAGGAAAGCCAGTCAGAGGAAGGCTTGTTGCTTCTATTGTTGCCTGTTAGTTTTTTGTGAGCTGTGTAACCCTTGCTGGCCTTGAACTTACAACCTTCCTGTGTGTACCTCCCAAGGGTTAAGATGGCATGCATTACTATCCCTGGTAAACATTATTTCTCAGAGATTGAATCGGGGCCTCGTTGAGCTATATTTCAACCTTCAAAACAAACCAGTGAAAACCCAGGCAGCCCGTGGATGGGTGACAGTGGCATGCATGCCTAGTCCTCCATGCAGATGTGGCCACTTGGCAGAGTTGAATGAGGAGGAGTGAGGACTGCCCCTTTTTCAGGTCCCTTAGTCCAGATTTGCAGAGCCTCAGGACCAGTGTTCTGTTAAGTCTCTTTAAAAAGCAGTCTTGTAAAATTTTCAGTTTAGTGTGCAAAACACATTATTACATTAATAGACAACTTGCAAATAGTCTTATCCCCAGCACATACTTTCTATATGAGGCTTTTTTTTGAAATAGCAAACAGTTTTGATGACAGATTCAAGAAAAATATGTGTGCTTTTCCAACAATCCCAGGTTTAATAAAATTCTGCTCACAACCTTTTCATTCCAATAATAAAAGAATTTTCATTTTTGTATCCTTTGTATGCCTAGAAATATTGTATTACTGTAGCATAAAAAAATAAAATGATGTAATTTTTAACCTAAAAACAAAAGAAACAAACAACAACCCAGGTAGGCCTTGTTTCATCCTCCCAGGTGACTAGGATTATAGATCTGTGCCCTTAGGCCCAGCAGGTGCCTCTAGTTTTTTTTCTTTCCCTTTTTAACAAGAAAGGCGTAGAATATATGTTGAATATCTCTTATCCAGAATACTTGGTACCAGAAACATTTAGGATTTTGAGGTCATTTACAGGTTTTTTTTTTTTAACTTTGCATACGTGTGATGAGTATTTTAGGATGAACCCCAAATTTAAGCATGAAATTCTTTTGTTCTTCATATCCATGTTTCTTACATATATTGAAGGTTATATATGTGTTTATTTATTTTTTATTTGAAATAGGCTTGCTCTGTTGCCAAGACCAAAGTCAAATCTGAGCTCAAGAAATCCTTACATCATGACTTTTGGAGTGCCTGGTACCACATGCCTGGCTTATGCAATGCCTTGAATAATTTTGTCCGATGTGGAATTTACCACTTGGGGCAACATACTGTCATAAAAATAGTTTGGATTTAGGAACATTTGGGATTTCAGATTTTTCGTATGGGGTACTCAGTGTGTACCATTATTTCCAAATAAATAGATGTAATGAACTGGCAAATTACGGAAGGAAGGAGAGTAAAATTCCTTCCCTAAGGGAGATGCCCAGCAGTATCTGCCCCTCTTCCCCAGGCTCCAAGGACACACTGAAGCAGAATTTTGCTAAAGTCTACTCTAGGAAATAGTGACTTTATTGGGTGTCCTAACAGCACCTAGATGAGGAGTTAGGGTATCCAAACAGGGTTATGAACACTGCCCCCAACCCACTACACCTGGCGAGCTTTACCCCAAGACCCATAAGGGCTCCCCGCCCCACAGGCTTTCCCAGTTTCTACATGCTCTACCCTTTCCCTAGGCCATGTGCAGCATTTCAGTGTGCCAGGATCAGCAAGGACTCTAGGGAATATGTGTCCTACTCCAAGCCTGTGGGAGGGGGGGCTGGGAACTGTTAGCAAGTCCATCTGGCCTGGTCTTTTGAGGGGAGGGCACAGCTATACTCCACTGAACATGACGACTTTGAACTATTCACTCACAATACATTCTGTAGTGGTTTTCCTTTAATTCTTACACTGAGTGTATAGGAGAGACATCCTACATTTCCATTCAGAAGAGACAGGAGTTGAGTACATCAAGAATATGCAGACCCAGAGCAGGGTCAGGCTCAGTCCAAGCACTTAGACGCCACTAAACAGTGCTTTCTTTGCTGTGTTAATATAAAACCCAAGCTTTTCTAACTTGAGTTTCTTTGGGCAGCCTTTGAGGTGATACCACAGATAGTTTCGGTGCCATTGTTTGCGTGGGTCTTTAGCAGGAAGATTGCAGTGAGGTCCAGGCCAGCTGGGGATATAGAGTGAGACCCTGTCCCAAAAGCAAAAACTGAAATGAGGTTGGATGTGATGATGCATACCTTTAATCCCAGCGATAGAAATAGGAGAATGTTTATCAGTTTGAGACCAGTCAGAGCTACATAGTAAAACCCTGCTTCAGAGAGGGAGAGGGAGCAAGCCAAAGCTACACAAAGAAACCCTTCAAAAGTCAAGATAGGAAAAAAGAGGAATCTAACGCTGCCACTTCCAGGGAGTTTGTCAGTCACTTCCTTTATTTTATCACTCATAAGAAAGTCCCAAACAACGCCAGGGTAGTGAGGACACAGAGTGCGTGTGGCGTGGTGCTGTTCCACTTTCCAGCACATTATCTATACAGATCTATTGGGTTCTTTCTTTCATTTTGGTCTTAAATTTGTTTTAGATTTATTTACTTTATTTTGTGTGTGCAAATGCTTTATCTACATGTATATATGTGCTCCACGTGTGTGAATCCATGGAAGTCAGAGGGTGGCACCAGATCCCTCAATCGAGAGGTATAGGCAGTCGTGAGTCAGCATGTGGTGCTGTGAGCAAAACCTGGATCCTCCCCTGCAAGAACCACATGCTCTCAACCACTAAACCATCTTTCAGCCCCTGGCTTTTTTCTTGGCACCCAGCGTCTTGGGCACGCTAAGCATGTTCCTTTCCGTTGAGCCTCACCCACCTCAGCTTTACTGTGGGTTTTATCTCCCAGCATCTTTGTCACTGGGCAGAAGCTGGCATCCGTGTCTTCTTTGTGTCATTTGCTTCATGCAGTTTTTGTTTCCCTTACAGGTAAAGAAGGTTGTTGAGGAGCCTGTTCTCAAATCCTTAGATGAAATTGTAGCCAGTGTGGTGGAGGTACGTACCTTCTGAGGACATTACCATGAAATGAGCCTGACTGGCGTCTGCAAAGAGAAAGCAGGAATTGTTCACATGAGGGTTAGAGCGAAGGATAGTTTGTAGTGAGGCTTAGTTTATTTTCACCTTAGTTCCAACACACACACACACACACACACACACACACACTTGCCTACCTATGTCTGGCTCTTTTAATTACATCATGACACAGTGCCTCTGACTGGTGATCATGTCTCCACTCCACGACTGAAAGGTTCAGGTTAACTGATGTGCACGTCATACACTTAAGAAGCTTGGAGTCCGCCTGGATCTGGATTTTATATTCCTTGCTCCCTGGTACTTCCGAAGCTGCTTCTTTAAGCTGCCAGGTGTACTTACAGGGACATGCAAACCCTGACTTTTAAGTGTATGTGGTAAATAGCTGAGGGACTTTTTAAAAAATGTTTTTGGGGCCAAGGCCTACAGATGTAATTATTCAGCTATTACCTCTGGGTTCTGGGAAGTTTCAGAGTCTCAGTGGACATGCATTAGAGTGATATTATTGTGCTCTCTCTAGTCTCTCTGTGTGCGTGCGTGTGTGTGTGTGTGTGTGTGTGTGTGTGTGTGTGTGTGTGTGTGTGTTTGTGTGTGTGTTTTCGAATCTTTGCTCTAGTCCCAGGTTCCTTACTAAAACTGGTGCGTCTCACCCCTTCTGATGGTGACATGACAGACTGGGGAACCCCCGGGGTAAAGTATGAGGTAGAAGGAAGCCCCCAGGATCTTCAGTAACTTTGAACTGTCCCTTCTGCTCTACACTTGCCATCAGCAGACATTCCCATAATTCCAAGTTACAATCTGGTGCTTTTCTACAGATCTTCACACTTCAGTGTGAGCTGCCATGTGGATTCTGGGAATTAAACCCTGGCCCTCTGGAATAGCAATCAGTATTAACCACTGAATCATCTCTCCAACCCCATTTTTTTTGTCAGTATATAGTCATATATGGCTGAGGACATGCCAGGAAGCTGAGGCTTGAATACCGGGCAGGCTAACGTCTTGTACAATGGTTCTCAACCTTCCTGATGCTGTGACTCTTTAAAACAGTTCTTCGTGTTGTGGTGACCCCCCAGACATAAAACTTTTTTGGTTGCTACATCATAACTGTAAATTTGCTACTGTTATGAGTTGTGATGTAGACGTCTGATAGGAAGGACATCTGACTTATGACCTTCAAAGGGGTCATGACCCACAGGTTGAGAACCACTGTCTAGAGACTTGTTTGGTTTACATGCGACTTGTAGTGAAGTCATATGGGTCCTAAGGAAGAGTTGTGACTTTCTGGAGATTTCTTTAGGGCTTATCTTTTTTTTAATGTGTGAATGTTTTAACTGCATGTCTGTCCATGTACTATATACATACCTGATGCCTATGGAAGCCAAGAGAAGTCATTGGATTTCCCTGGAACTGGAATTACAGACAGTTGTGATTTACCATGAAGGTGCTAGGAATTGAACTCAGATCTTCTTAGAAAAGCAATAAGTGCCCTTAACCATGGACCCTTCTGTTCAGCCCCTTGATAGAGGAAATTGGTACTATGCATCCTAAGACCCTTTCTCCTGCGAGTGAACCAGGGTGATTCTGGTAGCTTTCTTTGTTAACAATTTGTTTTGTTTTGTTTTTTGTTTTTCAAGACAGAGTTTCTTGGTGTGGTACTGGCTGTCCTGGAACTCACTCTGTAGACCAGGCTGGTCCTGAACTCAGAGATCCACCTGCTTCTTACAGAGTGTTGGGATTAAAGGCATGTGCCACCACCATCATCCAGCTATCAATGTTGGATTTTATGATAAATATCTACTTGAAGAAATAGTTTCGTTCCAACAAACATGAGAAAAAGTCTTAAATGGCTGGATGTGTTGATTCAGGAGGCAGAAACAGTCAGATCTCTTTAAGTTTGAGGCCAGCCTGGCTAAAATAATTAGTTTCAGGACAGCTAGAGCTACACAGTAAGACCCTGCTTCAAACACTCCCCCTCAGAAAAGAGGAGTTTTAGATGTTGACCTTAAATACAAAACATACTATACATTTGCAGATAGCAAACTGTAGCTTATAGGCCTAGAGGACATTGGGTGAAGCTGGTGAGGGTTGCGGCTGCCCACGATGTGCGGCATGATGACTCTAAGGACACTCCGCAGATCTTGACTGCTTCAAGTCTGCCCATCCTATTTCCTCCCCTCTGCCTGCCAGGGTGCTGTAAGGACTGCCGAGGGGTGGCCAGGGTCCAGAGACCATAGCTCCTGTCAGTGCTGTCCTGATACCATCCTGCGAGTTCATACCTTCCTCCCCATTCTTTGTTCTCCATAGGACTCTCCACCCCTTTCAGCTGATAATATCCAGACGTTGCATGTTGGGGTTCAGGAATAGCCACACCAACCACATGAACATTGATCTCAATTAAGCAAGAATAGTTATTGAACACACACCCCATGACTGATCAGTCAGGACCACAGAAAGTACTTGGAAACCTAAATGTGGTACCAGTCTGTTCTCAGGGCAGGCTTATAAAGAAAAGAACCACAACGAGCTTATATACAGGTGCAGGAAGTGTTGCCCAGTGGTCAGCTCTGACTCAAGCCATTTTAGACATAACAGCTCATATTATCCTACATAAAGCCCTGTAGAATTTCTTATGATTAACAAACCAAATACAGAACATAATAGGATATACAATCAGTATGACCCTGCTCTGTGTCAAATTGTTTTTCTGTGTCAGTGACTGGCAGGCATATTACAGCAACAGTATGAAATAGCTGGTGGGCATGGAACAAAATGTCTGCAGCGATGCTGGGTTGGAGGTGGGGCAGGCAGAACTCAACATTGAGGGCTGCATCTTCACTCATTAGACTTTGTCTTGAGGGTTCTTCTTTGCCAGTACTACAATTAGATTGGTAAAGAATGATTCAAATCTAATTTTAATTATAAAATGTAGGGCTGAATTTGAAAGTACCCTGGCTGTAGTGTCTTTCTTCATAGATTGTGGGAAGTGTTGGGTTCCCTCTGGTCTGGTGGTCCAATGCATGCCTTTCACTCCCTTCATTTCCCTTGTCAGGCCAAAGGCAGTAAATAGTCAGGGGTTTTTGTTGTTTTATGGTTCTGTATAATTCTACCTATAGACACCAGGGTAGTGCACAGACCTCCTGTATACTGCCTTTTACTAAAGAAGATGGAGTAATTAAAGTGTATGTGTATGTGTAAGTAGGTGCTCAGTTCAGATTGCAAAGATTCTAGTAGAATACAGCTGATGCTTGGCCTCTGTGCAGAACCAAAGGCAGGTCAAAGAGTTTCTGGTCTGTAGCCATGTGCCTCTGTCCTCTGCAGGCCAATCCCAGTGCTGAGCTGTACTATACAACCTTCAGTGACCCCCTCTACCTGACCATGTTCAAGATGCTTCGAGATACTCTGTACTACATGAAAGGTAAGGGGTGGTGGGTATGGGTGTAAGCAGAGGATGGGCTCCCTGGCCATCCTTACAGGCTGGCACTTGAAGTCTGTTGATGCCCACTTAAAATTCATGTGTGGAAGCCAGCTGGTTGATGTGGCTTATGAGTGTAAGCCTAGCTCCCTGGAAAGATGGTCTGAGTCCAGGAGTTTGAGACAAGCCTGGGCTAAGAGCACTCTTATCTCAAAAAATAAAAAACCAGACGTGAGCACCATGACCACATGACGGAATTTAGAAGAAATAAGGAAATTCTTTTAAAAAAATCTGTCCTCGATGTTAATACTTTAAATGATAGCTAAGAGTTGGGTTTATTTCCTAATATGTTTTCCTATACACCTAGTATCATTGTACATATAGTTTTTTAAAAGAAAGTTTCAAAAAATTTTGTATTAACTATTTATATGAGTATACTGTAGCTCTTCAGACCACCAGAAGAGGGCACCAAATTTCATTACAGATGGTTGTGAGCCACCATGTAGTTGCTGGGAATTGACCTCTGAAAGAGCAGTCAGTGCTCTTAACCTCTGAGCCATCATCTCTCCAGCCCCCTGTACATATAGTTTTACATATTGAATTTACGTATTCTAGAAAAAAGGTATTTGCCTTGTTTCTTTTAACTCAGAGTTATCTTAATAATTTTTCATGTACACTCAGAAATTTCCTCCCATTTCCTCCTGATGTCTCGTATGTTTTTCCCATGCTGTTTCTTCATAGCATTACATGTTCCTCTTAAATGTTTTGATGACTACGTAGTATTCCAAGATATAGATACACTATAATTTAGTTAACTAGTTCCAATCTAAAGAATTAAGAGAGCTAGTGAGAAACAGTCTTCTAGGGACCCCAGCAGCAGAGGTTTGGGTTTACTAAGGAGTCACTCAGGGATGGCCACCCCAGCTGATGTCCTAGAGTCCTCAACCTCAGCTAGTTAAAGTCTTCAAGTCTAAGGATGGGAATTTGGAACGTCTCTAATCTTTGAATACTCCAGACACCCATGGAATTAGCTTCTAGTTGTAACAAACCATTCTTCTGTTGTCTTATAGCTGGTCACTGTTAGACAATATATCATTAAGTATTTCCTGTTGTCAACTGAATGATCCCATTTGATGATACCTACCCTTTCAGGTATTTCATGTGTTTGCAGTTCAGTTTTTGACTGTGTAAAAGACAGTGCTGTAGGCTTAGGGTATAGCTCAGTGGTAGAGCACTTGTAGTCACAAGTGTAGGCACCTGGATTGATCTCTAATGCCACCAAAACCAAACCAAAACCCAAAAGCCTGGGTCTGACTTCCCAGGAAAACTCTTTTTCTCTGACTGCCAAAGTATATGCTTTTGGGGAACTGTGGCAAAGCCTGTTCATGCCTGCCCTCCAGGCATTCTTAGAGCCATCATAGCCAGCTTCAGGGGTCATCTTTGGTTTTGTTGAGGGGGAATATCCTTTGCCGTTGGCAGCTGCTGCTGTGTTGTACGGCTCTTTCCATCTGTGACTGTCCCTCATCCCATCCCAAACTTTCTTTCCTGCAGACCTACCCACTTCCTTTGTGAAAGAGATCCATGATTTTGTGTTGGAGCAGTTCAACATGAGCCAAGGGGAGCTCCAAAAGATTCTGCATGATGCAGACAGGATCCACAGTGAGATGAGCCCACTCAAACTGCGCTGCCAAGCAAATGCTGCCTGTGTGGACCTCATGGTGTGGGCTGTGAAGGATGAGCAGGGTGAGTACCAAGGTACCTTCCTACATCCTGTGAGCCCTAGGTGCTTCCCAAAGTAACTTCTAGAACTCTTGGCCCAGGCATTTGAGGTTCCATCCTGCAGTGTAGAGCAGTGGACGTGGGAAGAAGGGGAAACCCAAGGCCACTGACCCTGTGCATTCTTTCTGCTGTTTTTTTGATGGTACTTTAGAATTTTCTCTGGAGGGTGAGAGGCTGGTCCAGTGGTGGGGGAGTCTGGGAAACATTCTTGCAGAGCAGAACACTGAGACAAAGGGTTCCCTGCCAGCAGAGAAAATATGGTAGGCACACGTCGTGTAGGTTCCTGCTTCAGAGCTCCTGGTGCTACCTGTCACTGTTAATACCTGCAACAGGCATTTTTGTGGGACTTAACTGAGTCCTGTGATTCGTGTATAAGAGCATATTTTCTGAATGTTAGGGTTTGGTGCTCATTTGTGTCTGCTTCTCAAATTAAGGTGCAGAAAACCTGTGCATCAAGCTGTCTGAAAAGCTACAGTCTAAGACATCCAGCAAGGTCATCATTGCCCATTTGCCCTTGCTGATCTGCTGCCTACAGGTCAGTCTCGATGAGACTTCGGACACTCACTTCCCATTCACAGGGTGCCCTTGCCTTGTTTTTGCTCAGGCTGTAATTGATTCTCCAGTATCTAACAAGAGACAAGTTCTTCTTTACAACGTCTCAGTAGAGATTGCTGTGAACTAAGTATAAGCTGCTCCATATAGGGCAAGTGGTGTCCATTAGCTACATGCCTTAAAGGGGACTTGGGGTCCTCCCTGATATGAGACAGCCTTGCATCCAATCAAGGCCAGCAGGTGAGTTGACACACACCACAGCACCTCACAGAAAGATGCCCTTCTTAAAGTGCTTAGTTCTTCAGGACTAAGGCTCCCTCCCTGGTATAGGTCCATTGACCCCCTCACCTGCCATTGCTTAACAGCCTACTTTGTACTGTGTGCGTGTGTGTGTGTGTGTGTGTGTGTGTGTGTGTGTGTGTGTGTGTGTGTGTGTGTGGCCTTGACTGATGAAGAATCAGTACCATGACTACTTGGGACGTTATGGTGAGACTTGGACATCAGAAGGGTTAAGCATCCCGGGCCTTGTAGACGGTCCTTTTCAGACAGTGTGATGTTGACTTGATGTTGTGTTGCAGGGTCTGGGCCGCCTATGTGAAAGGTTCCCAGTGGTGGTCCACTCAGTGACGCCATCTTTGAGAGACTTTCTGGTAATTCCATCCCCAGTGCTGGTGAAGCTCTATAAGTACCACAGTCAGTACCACACAGGTAAGACTCTCATCTTCGGCATTTAGGGCCTCTGTGTCCTGAGAGAGGAATTGTAACTATTTGAGTTCTATACCTGCACGGATCTGCGCCCATTCCTTTTCCTCTGCATCTTTCCTTCTGTCTTTCCTTTCTCACTCCCAAGGTTTCAGGCCTTTCTCTGCCTCCCACAGAAGGCCCCATGTAATCATTTGTTTTGTTTTTGTTTTGTTGGTTAGGTTGCTTGTTTGGTTTGGTTTGGTTTTGGAATTTTCTCTTGAGAAAATAAAGACATGCAAACAAAAAGAAAAACGCTCTTGATTTATAGTTGTAATGCTTTCTAGCTTAGGGAACTATTTTTTGAATCAGTCATTATAACTTAGTTAAGGAACAGTGTAGATATTTAAGGTTGGACTTTGTATCTCCCAGGCTTCTGTCAAATGCACTACCACCCACAACCACATACCCTTGCCTGCTCTGTGCACATTGTGAGGGCACCTCTTAGGAAAGGGCTGCACCTCACTGAGCACTAGAGCTACATTCATGTTCACATTTGTCAGTTAGTTTTATTTTTTAAGATTTATTTATTCATTATATATAAGTACACTGTGGCTGTCTTCAGACACACCAGAAGAGGGCATCAGATCCCATTACAGATGGTTGTGAGCCATCATGTGGTTGCTGGGAATTGAACTCAGGACCTCTGGAAGAGCATCAGTGCTCTTAACCACTGAGCTATCTCTCCAGCCCCCTATTTGTCAGTTATTATTGTTGTTGTTGTTTGATACAGGGTCTCTCTACATAACACTGGCTGGCCTCAAATTTACAGACATCTGCTTGCCTCTGCCTCTGGAGTCCTGGGATTAAAGATGTGCACCACCACACCTGAGTTTGTCATTTTTAAAAAAATGGTTCATTAAGAAATTGCTGAGTTACCAGTTAACACTTTATAACCCGCTGTCCTTTTATTTAAACATGTCCCTTCACCTTCCTGTTGGTCTCGGGCTGATGATTCTAAAACGTTTGGTCTGGTCAGTTAGCCAGGAGTGGTGGTGCATGTCTTTAAGGAGGCAAGCCTGGTTCTACATAGTAAGATCCAAGCAGGCCAGGGAAGGGATGGTGGGAGGGAGGAGGGAAAAGCAAGCCCGTGGGTAGGGTAAGATACTAGGTCAGATGGTTTTGAGTCCTTGCTTCTGCAAGCTAAAGCTGACTATCTTGTCATCTCAGTTGTGCACAGAGAAGGGAAAGAAAGTAAAGTTTGAGTCAGACACAAGTTTGAACTTTTGCTTTTAGTTGCTGGCAGTGATATAAAAATTAGTGTCACCAATGAGCATTCTGAGTCAACTCTGAATGTCCTGCCGGGCAAGAAGAACCAGCCATCCATGTATGAGCAGCTCAGGGACATCGCCATTGACAACATCTGCAGGTGAGCTCTGTTGAAGAAAGCCTCTGGGGGTCGGGTGTACTGGACTGATATAAAAGGAGTGGATTTATCCCTTTCATTTAAAGCTTGTTTCTATATTGTATATTTATAAAAAGAGGAGGTTTTTGTTTGTTTTTGTTTTAGACAAAGTTGTCTTATTTTCTTGGTCAGAAAAAAAAATCAAAATATTTATTCAAGAAAATTAGTGATATATTAAAAAGGATTGATCCATAACCCATCTTCTGAAGCAACATGTAATTATATTATTTCTGTATAATATTTGATGTAAGGCAGGGGTTTTTTGTTGTTGTTTTAAATAAGATTAAGTTTCTTTGCTGTGGAGACTTTTGCTTTATGCTCTTGTTTTGCCAATTTAAAAGCCAAATGCTTTTTGTGTGTGCCCCCTTTGGAATTCTGGCCTCTTGTTCTCAAAAAGCAAATTGAGACAGTAGCTCAACATGCCTTAAGAGCCAAATAGATGTGGCTGTACGACACACCTGAGAAAGAAGATTCTGTGGTTTTTAGGGGCTTCTGAATTTTTCCATTTTTCTCTGTAGCACGAGCATTTTCTCCTTAGTAAGAGATGCTTGGTAGGGAGTAAGGGTTCAGCTTAATGGTGAAGCACTTTGCATGTGTAAGGCCCTGGAGTTCATGGGGAGAGGCTTGATACATAATGTCCTCAGCTATCTGGGCCTGTCTGTCCTGAGTCAGTCAATAAAGGAAGAGTGAAATTGTTACTACCCAGGATACTTTATTCTGGAGAAAGCTGTTTCTTCCAAATAGGCTAAGTGATTTAAGTTAGTGTTTCCAGAAGAGATATTACCAAGTGGGCAAATCTGCTATAAATCTTCAAATTTGTTTTTTGGAATGATTTCATTCAGATTTCTGGAGTAGAAACTTCAGAGCTGCTATTTAAAGTGTTACAGAGCTCAGCAAGGAACAGAGTGAGCAGAAGACAAAGCTGGCCACCATCTTAACAAGTATCATGTGGGTTCTCTGCTGCACAGGTGCCTGAAGGCCGGCCTCACCGTGGACCCTGTGATCGTGGAGGCCTTCCTGGCCAGCCTCTCCAACCGGCTCTACATCTCCCAGGAGAGCGACAAGTAAGTGTCTGGACTTGGGAAGTAGACTCTTGTGTGTGTGTGTCATGTGTGCGTGTGTGCTGCCTCTTCCCTGCTCACAGTGTAGCCACGTGGTCTGCTGAGGGCTCAGAGTTAGTCTTGGACGACAGTGATGGAGTTACAGTCCGGTTCTTCGGCTCTGAATGTGGTAGGAGACCACAGTGGCTCCTTCGGAGTGGCTCCTTCCAGAAGGTGGAGAAATACACTTTTTGGAAATTCACTGCCTGCCTCAGAGCTTTTCTTTTTTCTTTTTGGGTTTTTTTATTTTGTTTTTTTGTTTATCATTTACCCTGAGACAGGGTTTCTCTGAATAGCCCAGGCTGTCCTAGAACCCACTATGTAGACCAGACTGGACTTGAATTCAGAGATTCCCCTGCCCCCACCCCTCGAGTGCTAGGATTAAAGCATGTGCCACCACTCTGGACACTCAGAGCTTTTTTTAAACCCCCTTTTTTTTTCCTCCTATAGGGATGCTCACTTGATTCCTGACCATACCATTCGTGCCTTGGGACACATTGCAGTGGCTCTGAGGGACACCCCAAAGGTCATGGAGCCAATTCTTCAGATTCTGCAGCAGAAATTTTGCCAACCCCCGTCACCCCTTGACGTGCTGATCATCGACCAGCTGGGCTGCCTGGTTATCACTGGAAATGTAAGGAAGAGCCCTGCAGAAAGGCTAGAGCCGGAAACCTTTGATTATAAGGAGTATAAAATTGTACTAGTCACATACCGTAAAACCGACCTAAATTCTCACAATGATTTCAGCACTGTATGGTGAGAATAATGTAATCAGTGGTTTTATGGGTCTTAGGAAAAGAAATCCAGCTAATTTCTTATCAGTGTAGCTGCATAAAGTCAGGTCTAAATGAAGACTGCTTCTAGAAATGGATCCTTAGCAGAACTCCATGACACATGCCTGTAGTCCCAGTATCTGAGAAGTAGATGCCAAAGGATTGGGAGTTCAAACCCATTCTTTCCTTTATATAAGATCCTATCTCCAAAAAACAGGGCTGAAAATGTTGCTCAGTGGTTAGAAGCACATATTGCCCTTGTGGAAGGTCCAAGTTCAGCTCTAAGCTCCCACATCAGGTGAATCAGGACCTCCTGTGGCTTCAACTCTAGGAGGTCTGATGCTGTCTTCTGACGTATAAAGGTACTCACATATCCACATAATTTAAAATAGAGTCATAAAGCCATACATGGTGGTGCACAGCTTTAATCCCAGCACTTGGTAGGCAGAGGCAAGCATATCTCTGTGAGTTTGAGTCCAGTCTGATCTACAAAGCAAGTTCTGGGGACAGCCAGGACTATACAGAGAAACTCTGTCTCAAAAAAAAAACAAAACAAAACAAAAAAAAAAACAATAATCTTAAAATAAAACAATAAAATAAATAGGCTGGGCATGGTGTACACACCTTTAATCCAGTACTTGGGAACCAGAAACAGGAGGATCTCTGTGAGTTCAAAGCCAGCCTGTTCTGTATGGTGAGACCCTGTATATAAATCAATCAGTCAATAAAGTAAACATGGCTGGCAAAGATGACTTAGTGGGTGAAGAAACTTGCTGACAAGCCCAGTGACTTGAGTTTGGTCCCTGAACCTGAGAGATGGAAGGAGAAAAGCAGCTCCTACAATTGTTCCTCTGACTACTATGGTACTTACACACACACACACCTTTGTGTGTGCCCTGCACAGTCTCTGGTTAGCTTTCTCCCTGGGTGATGACAAGAAGGGCCTTCTCTATCTAGGAGTGGCCTCTTGGTGGCAGTATCTCTTGCTCTCTTTCAGCAATACATTTATCAGGAAGTGTGGAATCTCTTCCAGCAAATAAGTGTGAAGGCCAGTTCAGTTGTCTATTCGGCCACCAAAGACTACAAAGACCATGGCTACAGGTAATTCTTCTGTACCTTGTTGCTTTAGATCTTGACAGCATTTAACTCTGAGGGAACTTTGAGAATTTGTCTCTTGTCTTCTTACAGAAGAACCAAAGTACATATAAGGCAGTGTGTGAAAATTCACACATGGCAGCCATTCATTGCTGAACTATACCTGTGGCCTCTGCCCTGTTCCTTTCCATGCATAAAAACCCATAATGCATGTCAGGTGACCCGATTCTTATACTTAAGCAGTATGACAGCTACACCTCAAATGTTGCCCTGTATGTTGCTTTAAACAGCGGTGTGGTGCCACATTGTATAGCTGTGTCAAGACTGTGAGCATCCTACTTTGGATGTTAAGTAGTTTTCTAGTTTCCATACTAGAAGGTGTGGAAATACCTCGAATAACCAGTGTAATAACTATGTAAAAACAACGTGAATCTGCTTTTCTTATATTCGATTTTCAAAAGCAGGATTTGGGGACTCTGTGCAAAGCAATTGGCTCACAAGTCCAGGGCCCTAGGTTTGGTTCTTAGCACTTAAAAAACAGCATAGGGTGGGAGGCAGTCAACATTTAGGGGGCCTGAGGGAATAGACATATCTTTGAGCATTCTGTATTTATATAAAGCCTGACCAGTCATCCTTGGCAGACCGAGATACATCCTGACTTTACCTGGAATGCCTTGAGGAAGAGCCATTTCTCTGTGTTTGAGGGATCTCACATGTTAAGTCAGCAGAAGAGGGGAAAAGAAGGAAGAAATGAAATTGGTGGAGAGAGAGAAAGGCCCTTTGTTAACATTGCTGTTCTTGGTCATCGGGCTCCTCTGGTTTTGATTATTTAATACAAGTGTCCTCTAAGATCATCCCCATGTTCAGTGGGAAACAGTGCAGCTGCCTGGCCTCAGTAAATGCTGAGCCTGCCTGTACCTCAGAGCACATCTCCAGTTGCCAGAGTAAATAGAAAGGCACACATGGGTATGTGGCATTCTGACCACCCAGAATGTGCCTAACTCAGTCAGTCTCCATTAAGTAAAGCAGGGATGAGTCTGGTCACTGCTTTGGTGAAAGAATATATATGTGAAATTTCTTGACCGGTATGAGCTCCTGGCATTGTTGCACAGGTGCCTTTTAAATCTGAAGTTTCCGTGTCTGTAGATTTAACCACTGATAGGTAGTAAATGCCGGAACAAAACATTCATCTATAGTGTCTATGGACAGATCTCCTCAACATTATCAAAGCAGTAAAATATTGTTCAAGGCTGGGAGAGGTGCTACATGCTATGATATCAGCATCTAGGAACTGAGAGTTAGAGGCTAGCCTGAGCCACAAAGTAAGTTCCAAACGATACACAGTGAAAGCCCACCTTAAAAACAAACAAATCAAATCAAAACAAAACAAAAATAAGCCAGGTGATGGTGGCAGAGGTGGACCTTTGAGTTCCAGGACAGCCAGGGCTACACAGAGAAACCCTGTCTTGCAGAGACATCAGTCCTAACTGATGCTGCAGGGAACACTGGGGAGAAGCTGATCACCAGCTGAGATAATGCCTGAATTCCATGTGAAGGAGAGAAACAGCTCAAGCAGAACATTCTGGAACCAAGTAATTCTATATTCAGATACTCAGTAGACTTTTAGCATTCAGAGGACAGTCCTTAGTCACAAGGCCATAGTCATTTATTTGTTGTCAGTGTCTGTGGAAGTTCCTTGTGCATGGTGAGGTGGGCCAGTTTTCCCTACAGCGCATCCTTCGAATTACTGAGGGTCTGGCAGTGAGTATGACTGTTTGTTTTCTCTAGGCACTGCTCCCTAGCAGTGATCAATGCCCTGGCCAACATTGCAGCCAACATCCAGGAGGAGCATCTTGTGGACGAGCTGTTAATGAACCTGCTAGAACTGTTTGTGCAGCTGGGGCTGGAGGGGAAGAGAGCCAGTGAGAGGGCCAGTGAGAAAGGGCCTGCCCTCAAGGTAGGAAGGAAGGTGCATTTCAAGGAACTGCCTTGGTTGAAATATGGTGCTTTTTTGTTAAATTATTTAAGTTTTAAATGTATTCTGGTTTTGGTTCTTAGGCTCAAACCAAGGTTTCACATATGCTAACACCACTGGCTCACACTGTCCACCTGTTAGGTGGTGTAAGAAAAAGGGAAGGGATTTTCACCCAAGGGTGCCAGGTAGGGAAGAAGTTGGCTTCCTCACAACACTGCATCTGGTTTGTATCAGCCCAGGGGACATCAAAACAGCAGCAGCAAGCATGGGTTTCTCCGTGAACAGCTCTCCCTGGGTTGCTCATCAGGAAGCAGGTGTTGATGGTGTCCTGAACCTGTGCTGAGGGGGACTTTACATGCCTGGAACATAAGGGATGCCAGCTTTTATCTGATGTCATGCTGTCATAGAAGGGCAGGGCCACAGGAACAAACAGAATGCTACATTTTAAATGCTCAAGTTGGTTATTGGGGGCTGTTTAAGACAGGGAACATCCCTTACCACCTCAGCTCCCCATTAGCACGAGCCCTCTCCCACATTTACAGCTCAGTGCTTACATTACTTCCCTCTCCCCTTTCCAAGCTGCTCTCCACCACTGTGCTTAGTGCTGTCACAAGTCAGATGCAGCCCACTTAGTATAAAGAACAGGCTGTCGATATTGTGGGCTTGGCAGACTCAAGACAGTTTCTGTTGCTACAATTCCGTTTTTCTGTGCTAGAGACAGTAGCTGTAGCCTTGTGCAAGAGACAGGTAATGGTTAGGATTTGGCCCATGGGCTTCAGAGTCCTGGCTGTTGTTCAGGTAAGGGATTAAGCAATTAAAAGCCTCTGTGAGAAGCTTTCTGGGAGTGTAGAACAGGGCAGCCCAGCAAGGAGCACTTTGAAACTAGGCTGCCTAGGAATGCCTTATAAAGGAATGTCTGAATTGACCTCTCCATTGAATTCTTCCTGTGAAGGTCTTTAACAGGAGTAGCTGACAAGAAACACCAAAAAAAAAAAAAAAAAAAGCAAACAAACAAAAAACCCCACCTAAGACCTCATCCATAATTCATCCTTGTTCTTCTAGACCCTACCAACGGGTTATCTGCTGATCAGTTTATCAAGCCTCCCAAGATAGTGACTTTATCAGTTCTCAGGAGAGACTGTCCCCTACACTCAGCAGAGGCTTAAGTGTTGGGGTGATGGGGGAAAGTGCTGGTGATGAAGGGAGGTGCTAAACACCTGAGAAAGTGATGTCAGCATACCCAGAACCTTCTCTCTCACAAAAAGTCAGCATTAGTGCCCAGCTGATCTTCTGGGACCTGTGGCCACTCCCATCTGCTTTTTCTTGCCACATGTTTTTATAGAATTTCAAGACTCTAAATTTAATACTTATTCAGAGGCAAGAAGAGCAATTCCAGGATTCTCTTCTCTCCTAAGTGCAAAGGTGGGATCCTGTTCTTTGTAGAGTAATTACTGTTAACCAGCCAAGTATTCACTGAAGGAGGAACTTCTAGAGTGAGGGGAGCCTGTAGAGGAAGATGCTAACGCATAAGTGCCAGATGTGATGGTACGTTCCTCTGATGCTAGCTCTCAGGACAGTTTTATTTTCATCCTAGCTCTCAGGTGGATTTTTACAAGTGCAAAGCTAGCCTGCTCTACAAAGCAAGTTTTAAGCCAGCTAAGAGTACAGTGAGACTTTGTTTAAAGAAGAAAAAGTTTTAAGCCAAGGCCCACATAGAGAGAGGCTTCCTTGACATAGCTATGCCAGAGTCAACAGTGCACTCCCTCAGGGCTTCCTCGGCTCCCGCAAATGTTTGTTGGATTTTCGCAGCATTTAGGGGCCTAGCTAGAAAACATAACAATCGAATTGTTAAAATTTCCAGGGTTTTCCTGACTTATAGAAAAGATACAGACATTGCCAGGTTTTCTCTACATGTACATGTTACCTATGTATAACTGAGTCAGAGGGGGCGTATAACCCCAGACATGTTTTCATTTAATGTTTCTGTCAGTGCTCTTCCAAGATGACTACATTCTTCAGAGAGTTGCCTTCTTAATGACCATGTCATGATTATGTAGAATTGCCACAATCATAAATTAATGGTTTGTATTTGACATTTGTGTGGCTTATGCAAGGCTCTAAGGTCCGTCCACAGCTCCACACACACAGAAACGGAAGCAAGCCGCATGGGAACTGCGTTTATTGTTTGAATGCTTAGCTTGTCAAAGGCGCTAGAGCCAAGTCGTTATACTCTGTGTATATGACCCACTGTTTCTATGTACAAGTCTGTTGAGGATTTTTGTTTGTTAGGAAGAGAAATGTTTGGCCAATGACGTGTGTGGTTTTCTCCCTAGGCTTCCAGCAGTGCCGGGAATTTGGGAGTGCTCATTCCTGTAATAGCTGTGGTGAGTATTGGTCTGTGAGAAGACTCAGCTCCTCGAGTTAATCCAGCAATGGGAGGCAGGGGTAGGTGGATCTACATAGTTGAGTTCCAGGACAGACAGAGCTGTATAGTGAGACAAACAAACAACCAAAATAAATACGTAAATAAGTGAATGGGATCCCAGGACTCTGTATAGTTGTTCCAGGTA
The DNA here is from genome assembly GCF_963924665.1 of Micromys minutus. NCBI lineage: Eukaryota > Metazoa > Chordata > Mammalia > Rodentia > Muridae > Micromys > Micromys minutus. Next base: position 72,821,220 of record NC_137976.1, on the reverse strand, counting down.
CAGTGACTTTCAGGAACAGCCATAGGGATACTATTTCCTTCATGCCTTGCTCAGCTGCCTCAGTTCCTCAACAGACCCACTTCGGTTCCCTTCTTGCATGGTGCCCAGGCCTGGCCCTGCTCTCACCCTCTGCTGTCATGCCCTGTTGTAGTCTCTTTGACTGGTACTTTGCCAGGCCTCCTTCAGTGGCTTTCTCCTGCAGACAGAGGGGCTGCAGCACTGTTTCTGGGTACAGGGGATGCAAGGTCTGCTTCCTGATGCAGCACACTACGCTAGAGAGCCCATACTTGTCCTGTCCTGCTTTATGCTGTGTCTGCTGCTCTGCAAAACATTTTTTAAAATATTAGACATAAGTTCTCACTGTGTAGCTTTGGTTGCCCTAAACTCAGTATGTAGACCAGGCTGTCTTCTAACTCACAGAGATTCATTCACCTGCCCATGTCTCTTGAGTGCAGGGCTTAAATGTGGGTGTCACTATACTTATTCCCCCATTCTTAGTCATCCCAGCATCAGTCCTGAGGACCCTATGCTCTCATATTTCTATCCTTCTTGTTCTCTCCTCACCCCATGCTGAACAGTTCAGGCCTTAAAAGTGTTGTAAACCAGCAGTGTCTACCTGCCTGGGGGCTGGGGGGTGGTAGGACAAGAATGTTAGAGAGGTAAGTGGATGGGTGTGTGTGTGTGTGTGTGTGTGCGCGCCCCCCCCCCCTCTCTCTCTGCCAAGCTATTTCTTTGGCCCTCCGTTCAGTTTTTAAAATTACACACATTTAATCCCAGTACTTAGGAAGAAGAGACAGGCAGGTTTTCTTTAAGTTCAGTGCTGGTCTGGTTGACATACAGAGTTAAAAGCCATCCAGAACTACAGAGTGAGATTCTGTCTCGAAATAAAATATAGAATAATAAAATTAAGTTTTAACTAATTAAATAATTAATTTACATCCTAACCACACTTTCCTCTTTCTTCTTACCTCCCAGTTCCTTCCCCACTATCCACTCCTCCCTTTCTCTTCAGAAAAGGGGAGGTCTCCCTCTATTGGATATCAGCCAGCATTGGCTTATTATGTTGCAGTAAGTCTAGGTGTATTGTCTCCCACTGAGGCTAGATGAGGCATCCCAGTAGTGGGAAAGGGTCCCACAGGAAGGCAACAGAGTCAGCCCTGCTCCCACTGTCAGGAGTCTCACATAAAAACCAAGTACACAAGTGTCACATATGTGCAGAGAGCCTAAGTCAGTCCCATGCATGCTCTCTGGTTGGCAGTCTAGTCTCTGTGAGCCCTATGGCCCAGGTTAGTTGATCTGTAGATTTTCCTGTGATGTCCTTGAGCCTTCTTGCTCCTACAGTCCTTCCTCCCACTCTTTCACAGGATTCCCCAAGTTCTACTTAAGGTTTGGCTGTGGGTCTCTACATCAGTTTCCATCAGTTGCTGTGTGAACCCTCTCTAGTGATTGTTATCGTAGGCTCCTGTCTGCAAGGATATCATTAATAGTCAGGGGTGCGCGCCCTCTCTTTTTGTGGTCTCAAGCTAGATTGGTCATTAGTTGGCCACTTCTTCAACTTCTGCTCCATCTTTACCCCTACACATCTTGTAGGCAGGACAAGTTTTAGGCCGAGAGTTTTATGACTAGGTTTGTGTCCCAATCTCTCCATCGGAAGTCTTGCCTGGTACAGGATATGGTAGGCTTCACATAAAATTACTTTTTAGATTAGCATACAAAGTAATGATTTTATGTGTCATTTTCTGTTCTCATATATCCTTATCCCCTTCTCTCTCAGCCTCCCTGCTTGCAAACTCTCAGGTGTGTCTATTGTTGCTCACTTAGCGTGTAATAAGTTAGTTCATCAAGAAATATCCCAGAGACGTTTTGCTCTGTGAGAGTGGCAATGATAGCGAAGTCGTAAAGTTCATGGCTGAACTTGTAGCCGTTTGTGGGATTCTGGGTGTCCAAGCCTCTGCACAGGATCAGTATAGGCAGTGCTGTGACGAGTGACATCTCAGAACAAACATGCCTCAAATCAAAACCTGTGTGCTTTGTATGAATAGAATGAGTATTGTTATTTTTAGGGAGTTCAGAAAAAGATTTTAACGTAGATTTCAGTGTGGTGCTGAGAGAAGAGGGACACACAGACATAGCCAGGAAGTCAGATGCACACTTCATGGCAAAGGAACAGTTCTATGCTCTCACGGTAGATGTGGGTTTCCCAGGAGTATTGTATTTTTAACAAAAGTTAATGGTTAAATTACGGGGGAGGAAACAAATATTTGATGTAATTGCTCAACAGAGAGCCAGCGGATCGTAGACCTTGGCACTTGTCTTTAGTGACCTCTTGTACCTTCTGAGAGAAATCGATTGCCAAGGGTGCGGAGTAGAGTGTTGTTTTCAATATTTAGAATTTTGTACTTTTGTTTCATTTTTCAAAGATAAATATATACTCTGTTTTGAACGTTTAATGATTCAAAAGGGCGAGTAGATTTGGGGCAGAAAGCTTGACTCTTGTTAATGCATCTCAGTAGCCTGACGCTCGCTCGAGTGAAGCTGGGTCCTGTGGTCTGTGACTCCTTCCTGCTTAGTCCAGGCTCAACCAATCCTCCTAACCTCTGGAATAACTGAGATCACAGGGATATACCACATGTCTACCCAGCTTTTTAGGGCACAATTTTGAGATAACTACATTTACAAATGTAAGAAGCAAGAGAAATTACCAACACGATAAAATATATAGAACAAACACCAGAAAAGAACACTGGTTAAAAAAAAATTGGAGGGAGAGGAAAAATGGGGAGAAGGGTAGGTAATTTGTCGTCAACCATGACAGGCTTCACCAGAAAGCCGGGACGATGTTGCAGGGAGGCCCTGCATCAGCTCCGCACTATCTTCTCAGCAGTGCTGGTACAGATGTAAGCAAGCACAGGCCCTGGAGTCCCCCTGCCTGGGGCACACATGCAGCTCTGTCTAGCAAGTAGCCTACTCCTTTCAGCCATTCCCATTACCGGTATTGCTTTGTGTGGCTGGAGTCTTCTGTAGCTAGACTCCCTACAGGATCCCCAAGTCCAGCAAACCTTGCCTTGATCCCCAGCCCTACCATGTATTGTAGCTGCGTTTTGTGTACGTTTTAGAACCCTTCTAGCTCATGCTTTGTTGGGAAAATAAAACTTCTTCCTCTATGTTATGGGGGTTACAGTGAGCTAGCTCACACATAGAGCTCAGGACTGATGCTCCTAATGCAGCTCACAGTTTCCCCACTAAAGGCACATCTTGATCCATGTCTTCTAAACCACCTGCCTTCTAAACCACTTTTTTAATTGTTGTGAATGATCCCAAATCATATTCCTTGGATGTTACCAGGTTTGTCAAACCTGACCTACTACAGGACCACATCTGAGAGATGAAAGTTAAAGCATGAATCTCACCTAGAGCCTGAGTTTCTGGCTCATATGAAACTGCAATGCCTTGTCTCAGGAATTCCATTAGACCAGTACCAGCCACACACCTCATCTCTATCCTAAGACTGTGCCTTTCAGTACTGTATGAGTTTTTTTTTTTTTTTTTTTTTTCCAGTTTGCCCTTTGTTATTTGAGCTGCTGGCTGTGGTGCACATGTCTGTAGGGATCCTAGCACTCAGGAAGCAGAGGTGGGCATGTACTTTTTACTAGCAAGTAACATACTCCTTTCTGTTCCTATTACTAGTATTGTTTCATGTGCTTCGGAGACCTCTGTAACTAAGACTCCCTATAAGAACCTCAAGTATGAGGGCCAGCCAGTTTGCCTAGCTTGGGAGTTTCAAGGCCAGTTTGGTTTACCTAGCAAGTTCAAAGGCTATGTAGTAAAGCCCTTTCTTTAAAATTGGGGTGGTGCTAGAAATATGGCTCAGTGGCTAAGAGCTCTTCCAGAGGACCTGGGTTCAATTCCCAGCACCTATATCAGGCAGCTTGCCACTATCTGTAATGCAGCTCCAAGGGTCTCTGGCACTCTTGGCCTTTAGAACTACCTGTAAATACATGTACATAACTTAAAATAATAAAAATATGTATCTATAAAACATAGAAAAGATAATTATAATAGATACAACGTAAATATGGTTGTTCATATCTCTAGGATAGGATATGTAGCCCAATGTACACATTGCTGAAGAGATGATATTTACATGAATTTAAAAGGTTGGGCCTTGAATTAAGTCTGAGCATCTCAGACATGTTGAGGCTACTTCTCCACTGGGCAGGAATGGCACTATGTGGACATCCTCCCTGGAAGGGGTCAGAGCTCCTCAGTACCATTCGTGTGGAGGGGCCTGGCTGGGGGGAAACCTTGACTGGTAAAGGCTGATGAGGCTACCTGAGGAGAGTGTCAGCTCCACTTTACACATTCCTTAGTGACAAAGGCATTGAGGCCGAAGCAGTTTGTGTGTCTAGGACCTCTAGGGAATAGCTGGCACAACCACCAGTTGCATTAACATCTGTGCACTTATGGCACTGTTTACTGTCAGATTATTATCATAAACCACATAGATTATCAATATCAAAATGTCTCTGTCCTCTTCGTTAGAATGAAAACAGGATTACAGAGTGTCCCCCAAACGACATCAGGTGCCCAGACCACCACATTAAGACTTGGCAGGGTTGGCCACTCTTCCCATGAAGAGCAGACAGCTGGTTCGGTGCTCATACACTAGGAACAGGAAGGGACGGTCAACAGTGAATCGGACTTGGGTAGACAGCGGCATGAACCCCACTGTAGTTACAGCTGCAGCTTGGGTACCCTCTTCATTCACTGTGATGGTACTTTGGTGCTTGAACTGTTTAAAATTAGAAAGAAAAGGTGTCAGGTTGTATAGGTTGTCATAGCGAGGTGGGGGTTGGGGGAGATGAGACATCTGTTTAAGTCTCATTATCAGAGAAAGGCTCTAGAGACCTTCCATAAAACAAATCATACCTAGTCAAAATGACCCATAACTGATCTTTGAGCTTAGAGTGTCTGTCACATACAATCTTACCTTTGCACACTAGAGCTACATTCACTTTTGGGCATGGTCATAGTCTGAGAGGCCATGGGAGCCAGAATAGCCACCCAGCCTCCTGTACCCTGAAAGTCTAGATCACAGGCCCAGCGAGAGGTTGGGGAAAGAGGCAGCACCAAAGCAAGGCAAAGTATAGGGACTAGCAGGGGAAAGCCATTGCCAGATCAGTGGGGACTAGCACGGGAGAGCCATTACCAGATCAATGACGAGCCTCTGGTCTGAGATGCCCGACATATTGCCATTCTTGTTGAAGAGCTTTGTGAGTCCCATGGACTTAAGGACCTCCACCAGGTTATAATTCTTCTCAAGCTTAAATTTGGGCAGAAGTACCTCTCGAGTTCTAGTTGGAGAAGAAAGAAGCCAATTTTATGGATACAAATGACAAAATAAGTACAGCTTTCCTGCTAATTTTGTGTTTACTACAGAATTGACATGCATTTTCTCATGTTTAAAACTTATATACTGGTACTTTTCATTGAGGGTCTTGTAGAGAAAGCATCTACTGTGAGTCCAGTTACAGTTAACATTTAGATCTGTGAGTTTCATCAGCCATGGGTTCTTAGTATCAGGGAAAACTGCATCTGACTGGGCATGTGCTCTCCTCACGCTGTAAGCAGGAGATGGAACTACTGTTTATCAGGTATTCATATTGTATTATGTACAAAAAGTGAGGTAGAGATGACTTACAGTTTTTGGGGAAAATATGCATGGGATATATGTAAATGTTAGGCGATTTATATATAAGGAACATGAAGGCCTTGGATCTGACAGGAGGGAAAGAGGAAAGATGCTAGACAGAACCAACCAAAAGGTAAACTCTGTGGACTTGCCTAGAAGCTGATCAGGCTCCTATTGCTGGGAGTCTCTGGGGATACGAAGGTGAAGAAGATGGAAATAATATGCTGGACTAGGGATAGAAGTCAGAGTTGGCCTGGCCTCACTGATTCAGAGAGGATGTCACTGGTGAGGAGATAAGACCGGTTTATAAATTCAAAAGGTAGGGACAGGAAGCTTTGGGTCATCCTAGGAATCACCTCTGTCCACTATACTATACCTGTGGCTCTGAGCCTCAGATCAATCAACCCCAGGGTGAGATCAATTAATTGCATTGCCTATCAGAACTCAGGGTGAGAAATAAAGAGCAGGCAGTGAGTTCAGTACAGCAGGAACATTTTATTTAAATGGTAATCTACAGGACGTCTATTCTTCCACCGTGTGGGTCTTAGGGACTGAATTCAGGTAGTCAGCGTGCAGTAAGCACCTTTACCTGCTAATCCATCTTGTTGGCCCATATTTTGTTTTTGTGGAACAGGGTCTCACCCTTCCTAGTCTGACCCTCCCCTCATGACCCCAGCTTCCCCAGTGCTGGGGTCATGGGTGTGTACTGCTGTACCCAGCAGTATGTTCAGTTTTGTTGCATGTCTAAATTTTTTTATGTCAAATAGACATATCTAGTAAAACTGAAATATACCCCTTTTCTCTGTTTTTTCTGAAGTGGTCCAATAATAACTTCGGCAGATATTTAGCATCAACAGTTTCAACGCTAAGTAATAATAATCAAGGAAAGTCGTGAGTGACAAATCTTATTGGGATTTCCAGCCAAGGGAGGAGACAGCTAATCTTTGCTGGAAGCCTCTTAGATTCCAGGCACTGAGAGTAGGGAGCTGATGGTGGGGGCAGTAAATGCACCTGCTCTTCTCACCCTGAGTCCTGATTGGTAATGCAATTGATCTCACCCTGGGGTTGATTGAACTGAGGCTCAGAGCCACAAAGTAGAGTATAGTAGACGGAGGTATTCCTAAAATGACCCAAAGCTTCCTGTCCCTACCTCCTGAAACAGCTCTGTGGAGATGTCTTTCTCATCAGTGCACCCACTGGACAAGAAATTTAGGCTGAAGTAAACAGGCATGGCTTATGTTACAGTTATTGGTTTTTTGTTTGGTTGTTTGTTGCTTACTTCCCCAGTTTGTAAAAAAATCAATCAAACAAAAAACTAGTATGGGGACCCACACATGTCATCCTAGTACTTGGAAGACTGATGAGGGAATGAGTTCTAGGCCATCTGGACTACAGAGTGAGACCCTGACTCAAAGGAAAGGAGAGGAAGGGAAGGGAAGGAAAGGGAGAGGGGGGAAAGGAGAGGATATGGGGGGAAGAGAGAGGGAGGAGGGGGGAGAAAGGAGAGGAAAGACTATGGGAGAAGAGGAGGGGAGAAGGGGAAGGTAGAGGAGGAAGGGGGAGGGGAGGGGAAGGGAGGGGAGAAGAAGAGAGGGAAAGGCTATGGCGGGAGAAGGTGGGAGAGGAAAGGCAGAGATTAGTCACAGCTTTAGAACTCCCAGACGCCCCAGCCCTAGAAAGCAAAGGAACAGAGAAGCTGAAGTACCTGTTTGTCATGCTTTTTTGCCATCTCTCTACTACCTGGGGTGTCAGCTGTGCTTCAAGAGTCTTCATCCCCGACAGCTTCCGTGGAACTACAGTTAGCATGCTGATGCCCCCTACATACTCCAGCTGCAGAATGTCACAATCTAGCTCCTGGTCATTTGCCGCAAGGAAATTCCCTTTAGTTTGCATCATGGAGACTTTGACTACTTCTCTCTCATTCAGCCGGAAGTTGTGGTTGTGCGTCATTTCTACTGGGAATTTATTCACCCAAGTTCCTGTAAAGTCAGAAGGAGTGGACAGGTGGAAGAATGTCCTTTTAGAATAGTCTTAGCTCTCAAACATTTGCCCTGGAGTGTTCTCTAGGACCAACCTCAAAGTCTTAACAAGCGAAATTTAAGACCACAGGGTATTATGATTAGACTGTGACACTATTTATTTGCCCTTGAGAGATGTCTAATAATGAGCACTCCTTTAGGCCCTCACACCTAATGATTCTCTAGTATTTGACAGGACACATATCCTCAGGATCTTCCATGTCGGCTGGGTGTAGAGCTTTATAGGTATATTTATTCAGGAATAAATCTTAGCTCTAAAATACGCTCATTAATAAAGCTGGTGACTAGCTGCCAACAGGTCACACGTCAGGCATAAGCACCTTTCCTGTATCATTTCATTTTCAGCTCCTAGAAGCTATATAAAATAAATAATTTTATTTTACATCCGTAGGTGACAGAGACAAGGTGAAGTGAAGTGAACTTGTTCAAAGTTTCCTGTGGAATGTGGAGCAGCTGAGATGAGAAAAATGGGGCTCTTTGAGGGAAGTTAGACCCAGACCGCTCTGGCCTGCTCGATGTCTGAGCTGTATATGCGAGCTATCTGTGCTTTTAGGGCTTTAACAGCATTCCTAGACCCTCCCAGCTAGACACCAGCTCAAGCTACCAGTCACAAGTGCAAGCAGACGTCTACTTCAGACCCATTGGAAATCACTGCTCTGCCGCTTTGTTAGAGTGATGCAGTGCGGCTCTAACAAAGCAATTATAACACAGAGTTCAACTAGGAACCGAGATTTGAGAATAAGAAACTAAAATTGTACTTACAGAATTTTTTAACAATTAAGATGCATCCTTCTCAGTTAGGCATGGTGGTGCACACCTTTAATCCCAGCACTCTGGAGGCAGAGGCAAGCAGATCTCTGAGAGTTTGAGGCCAGCCTAGTCTACAGAGTGAGTTCTAGAGCAGCCAGGGCTACATAGGTAAGACCCTGTTTCAAACAAACAAACAGATGCTTTGTTCTGATTCCCAGCACTGAGTCAAGTGAGTTCTCCAACACAGTAAGGAAAGGTCCTCTGTCTTCAGTGTATCGTGATTACTATATTCACAAGATAATATGATCACATCTGCTTTGTTCTACATTTCTACCTACTCCGCTGCAGACAGAAAGAGACTCTTGGTTCAGAATTTCAAGTATGATTAATTAATGTAGAGGCTGTGGCATCCAGCAAACTGTTAAGACTGAAGATGCTGGTGGTGCCCCCACCAGCCTGTTTCACAGCCATTCCCAAGCATAAGCTAACTGCTGATGAAAGTAAATGCTATTAGCAATATCATAATACTTTCTATCATGTTACACTATATTACATTCACTGTCACAGTCATTGTGTTCCTGCTGCTTGCAACAACATGGCCAAGTGCTGACCACACCATCTCTCAGTTCTCATTGTACCCCATTGGAGTAGGTCTTCTGCTTTCTATAAGAGTTGTCACATAAGTTTCCCAACATCACATAAATGGAAAGGGGGGACCCAGATCTTCAACTCTTGTTTGCTCAGTTCCAAAATGGGTACTGCTTTTTGAAACAGGGTTTCTCTGTGTAACTCTGGCTGTCCTGGAACCCACTCTGTAGACCAGGTTGACCTTCAACTCAGACCTTCACCTGCCTCTGCCTCCTGAGTGCTGGGATTAAAGCTATGTACCAGAAAACTATATTTTCATCATAAATATCAACTATTTGTCTATAGTCACAGGCTTGTGAGAGATTTAGCTGTTAGCCATATCCTCATTGAAGCTTTAGTGCTGTGCCCAGTCTGGAAAGGAGTCTGGGGTCAGATCTCAGCACTCAAGCCCAGTGAAGTCCTGGCCTCTCTAGTGCTGCTTAGCAGCCCAGCCTGGCAGGATGCCAGTTTTGCAGAACTGGGAGTTATATGTAGTCCATTGACAGATCAGGAGAGGCTCTGGCCTCACCTCTACAAGCAGAAGCCAGGAGGGAGCCCCTGCCCTTCTCATCTCTGAGAAGTAAAACACTGGGGCAAACAACAAGACATATTGGCTTCCCAGCAGCCCTTCCCAGCTGGTGTCCTGAGCTCAGTGATGTGCTGTGCAGTCTGCTGTTAGCCCTGATGCTGAGCAATCCCTGTGCTGTTTGAACAAGATGGAAGTCAACTTTGATCAGATTCCAATCAGAGGTCTAGATTTTGCCTGGAATAGTGCCAGCATTGTAGGAGACTATGTCAGACGCATCTTGAGTTGTGGGTCAGCCTGGGTTACATAGCAAGACCTTTTTTAGAAAATAAGTTTTGAGGGCTGGAGAGATGGCTCAGTGGTTAAGAGCACTGACTATTCTTTCAGAGGTCCTGAGTTCAATTCCCAGCAACCACATGGTGGCTCACAACCATCTGTAATGGGATCCAATGCCTTCTTGTGTCTGAAGACAGTGACAGTGTACTCACATTCATAAAATAAACATTTAGAGAAAAGTTTTGAAATGAGTCTTAGTAGGTAGGTAGGTACACACATGCGCATGTCTATACTGAGTGGGAGATAGTACTTTCTTTAAAAGTGCTCTCATGCACTGTGAGAAGTTAACTGTATGAGTCAGTGAAGAAGTATTGATTTAGAACCAGAGAGATGGCTTAGCAGGTAAAGAAGACTGCTGCCAATTCTGCCAGCTTGGGTTCCCACAGAAACCCGTGCTATAGAGAGAACTAACAGTCTCAAAGGAAAGGAACGGGGTTAACTGTATTTCCCACCTATCCATTATTTGAAAGTACCCTGAGAAAGCTGGCTGTGGTGGCTCATGCCTTTCCTTTTAGCTGGCCAGCCTGGTCTACATAGCAGGCTTTAGACTAGCCAAGGCTACATAGGTGTTTCAAATAAAAAAGAAGTTTATTTCTAACAGTTATCGTCACTGAACAGTTCCAGACCTATTTCTTTAGCCTTTTGCCCATATTCTTACTCACAGGCAATTGAGTAGGGAAATGAAGAAACCCTAACCCACACTGGCCAAATACTGAAAGGGGGCATATATTACCTCTTCTAATTAGTAAGTCACTAGGAACAGCTTACTGAGACCCAGCCTGAACATTGCCCCTCTAGTCTTTACCCTTGGGGCATGTTACCTCTATACTTTCGTGACTTTGTCTATAAAACATGGATTCTGATAACTAACACATGATATCTACCAGATGGAAATCTAGTGAGTGGAAAATAATAATAGGGTTTAGTAGCTACCACCTCATGTTCTTCCCTGTCCTTGAATCAACACAGTGTCTTATTTTCCTTCATAAATTACCATCACAATGTAGATCTTAGTGTCGTCTTTTTGTATTGTGAGTTTCCTTTGAGAATCATAAAACTGCTTCTTACCTTTGAAGTAGATGCAGTTCAGAACCATCATCTGAGTAGCAGAATCTATATTCTCCAGAGCTTCTTTTATAAGGCCCTTGGTGAGCTTCAGAATGTGGTTGTTTGCCTTTGCTATGAAGGCAGGATCTGAGAAGTCAGCCTCCTGGGCCTCAGCAAAGTAAAACTCTTTCACAGCAGCTCTGAAGTCCCCCCGGATGGGAAATTGCTTCTGAATATAAAGGTCATTGACCGACCGAAGCGTGTACCCAAAATTCCTCCTGAAGAGTCGATGGGTCAGTTTTCGAAAGAGATTGTGAATGGTAGTGACCTCATACTTGCTGCTAGCATTGACAAAGTCTCTGAAGTGTAGGACTGAGTGAACTTCCTCATGGGTCTCTCCCCTCAGCCCCAGGGAGATCATCCCCATGGCAGTGGAAATGCCTACAGGTGCTATGAAGAGGTTTTCAGAGGTGGTGACCTGGTCCTTCAGGACTCGGTAAAGGTTGAAGGCAAACTTCGCATTGAGGATATTAAGGCGCTGGATCCGACTCTTGCCTTGGAAAAGCTGCAGGATATTGCTAGCACTTGATTCTGAGTCTGTCGGGGAGACGGCATCAATGATATAAATGTAGTCGTCATCTTCACTGAGCAGCTTCTCCAGGTCCAGGTAGTCGTCATCCTCCTCCCCCTCTGGAATCCAGTCATTAGTGACTGTGTTTTCTTTGTGGAAGTTAGCAGGCAGGAAGGACGTGGTCAGGTTTTCAGTGGTTGGCTCAGCCAGGCCTTTGCTCCCAGCACACACAGACACGATGAGAGGAAGAAGAAGAAGAGTGTGGGATGGATGTTTCATCTCTGCAGAGCTAAAGCTGCTATAAAACAGACAGCAGTGAGCGCCGGGCAGCCTGGCTGGCACCACCCTGCTGAAACATGCACACAGCAGCTTCTCTGAGGTTCTAACACAGCAAGAAGCCCTCACAGCACCAACGCTCACACCAGCTATCTGATAAAAATGAGTGTACAACTAGTGTTAGTGATTGTAAGTTTCATGTATCTCCTGGGATCTGTGAGCCCCTAGAGCGGAACTTCTCAACCTCTTTAGGCTGCAACCCTGTAACTCAGCTCTGATGTTGTGGTGACCAACCATAACTGGTTGAACTCCTGTAATCCCTGCACTGGGGAGGCAGAGGCAGATCTATGTGAGTTCGAGGCCAGTATGGTCTACAAAGTTCCTGGACAGCCAGGGCTACACAGAGAACCGAGGAAGTGAGGGGACACAACTCCAAGCAACACCCCCCCGACCAAATATATATATTTGCTACTTTATAACTGTAAATTTGCTACTGTTATTTATCATAAATATCTGATATAAAAGTTAACCTGGGAGACCCACACGTTGAAAACCACTGCCCTAGATGAAAATTTATTCTTTTAAAAATTTTTTTTAGATTTTTTTTTTTTTTGTATTTATTTCTTTGTGGGGGTAAAGAGGTTTGCCATGCTATATGTGTAGAAGTCATAGGACAACTGGTGGGGCTCACTCTCCTACCTGCTGAGACATCTCAGCAGCCCAAGGTTTTTTATTATTTATTTACATTGTGTGTGTGTGTGTGTGTGTGTGTGTGTGTGTGTGTGTGGTGTGTGTGGTGTGTGCACACACATACAAACATGCATGTCACCGTCAGATGGTTGGGTGGAGTTGGTTCTTCCACCTTTCTGTGATGAAACTCAGGTAGCCACGCTTGCACAAGTTGTACCTTTGCCTGCTGAGGTGTGAACGAGGGAACCTGGGAAGTTCACCAGCATCATTATCTGTCTCTAGCAAACAGGCCTGGCACTAGAGGCAGTGAGGACACAGATGATGGAACAGGCAGGGAGAATGTTCCAGGATTAAGAGCTTTCCAAACAGTGCTGTCATGATGTGGGGTCAGGGAAAGGACGGAGGGTCCAGAGAGTTAAAGAGGCTTCAGAAGAGCTGAGCTCAAGTGAGTACCTGAGGCAGGAGGAGAGTTTCCAGTGGATGGACTCTACCTGTGAGCCTGCCAAACCCCTGCTCACCTGTGGGGAGGAAGTGTCATGGATGAACATGGGCCAGAAACATCGTAAAGATAGCTTTACGCTGTGCAGTCATTTGGGTTCATTTGGACTCTCTTAGGACCCACTGAAAGGAGTTTGGCTGGGTGCCTGTGTCTCTCCTGCAGTCCCAGAGATTATTTGGTTAATGTCACTTGCCGTAGAGAGAAAGGAAATCTTTTCTACTTCCTGCCTCCGATCTCACGGTGCAGACAGGGTCTGCGGGAGGGCAGTGTCAGAGGCTCACTCTTTGTAGAAGTCTATAGACAAGTGGGGTATTTTATGTAGACCCTGTCCTTGTCTTTATCTTCTCATCCTTTGCCTTGTTTCTGAGGAGATCTTGATGACTTATCAAATCCAGTTTTTCTGCCTAGTGGCTTTGGTTATCTCTTCCAGTCTCTCAGTCACTAAAGAGGTAGATGACCTCTCTTGTTGCTTCCCTGTCTCAGCAGCTGGGTATATCTTCTAGGAAAAAAAGAAGTCTGTTTTGTGCCTGTGACCATTTCTTAGTGTAGAATATCTGTTGCCAGTCTCTATTCATTAAGGGTTGCTGGCTCCTGATAAAGTGTTCAGACTTGTTAGACCTGAAGACAGTTAGGGACTAGCTTTGCAGATGCTCTATTTGAAATTCTACTGCCATTTTAACTGATCATGAGATGTAGCCTTCCTTTGCAGCTACTAAGAGATGGCAGTTGTTTGAGCTAGGAACATAGGTAAATATTAACTACTCTCACCAGATTGCATGGACCCGGGTTCAGTCCCTAGCACTAAAACGTAAGGACTGAGGGATGGTAGATAATGACTAGATTGAACCAGGTTGGTTAAGTCCCCAGGTTCCTTAGAATGCCAGCCAGGACACTCAGAACTGTCCACGCTTGGGGAACAGCTAGCTATGCCAGTCTTTGCTCTTAGGGCCCATCCCCTATAATGTGGTTAAAATTAGCATTCCAAGCTTTGCTTTTTGTTTGTGTGTTTGCTTTTTGTTTTGCTATCCTGAAACTGGCTCTTTAGACCAGGCTGGTGGCAAACTTGTAGAGATTAGCTTTCCTCTACCTCCCAAGTGCTGGGATTAAAGACATGCAGCATGGTTTTAATCCTAACTTTTAAAAAAGATATTGTGCATCTCAGGCTAGCTGAAATTCTTGTATACCAAGGCTAACCTTAAGTTTCTGACCCTTTAGCCTGTACCTCCTCAGCTGTAGACCTGGATCACTCTACCTATTCTGCACAGTGCTGGGATGACTCAGGGCTGTCGGCGCTAGCAGGGCGCTAGCTGACTGGGGGAATTCTGAAGTGCTTGTTTTGAAAGAAGTCAGGTCACATGCTTTCTGACTCTGGAAACGCCTGACCCTCCTCAGCACTTTGCTAAGACTGGCAGCTATATAATCTACACATTTGGAACAGTTTCTAGAAACAGTATCTAATGTATGTAGCTGCAAATAAAACTAGTCTCAAGATAGAATCAGGCATGGGTATCATTGGCACTAAATGAGCTAGAGAGGTGGCTCAGCAGTTAATACTTCCTGCTTTTCAGAGAAACAAGAGTTCAGGTCCCAGCCCTCCGGGTAGATGGCTCAACCATCTGTAACTCCAATTCCCAGGAGTTTTCGATATCTTGCAATCTGCACACATGTGGTGCACACTTGAACAGACAAGTGTACATTCACAATTAAAAAGAAAATACATCATTCTGAAAAGGGAGGAAGAACAGAAGCAACTTAATGGAAGTCTTTTTATGATTACAATTAAAAATATACTTGGCTAAAATAGCAATTAGTAACAATAATGTTAAGGAACAAGAGAAAAGCCAACTTGAATTAATGTGGGTTGGAGACTAGTCTGAGCCCAAATAGTAAAGATGTTCTTCATCTTATCCTGGAACTCTGAACACATTCTGGTTTGGTTTGGTTTGGTTTGGTTTGGTTTAGTTTGGTTTGGTTTGGTTTAGTAGGGTAAGCATCATATATATCCCTGTTCCTGAAGTTATGTCCAAAAGCTGTAAGCCATAGTTTTCATTATTTTCTTCTTAGAGAAAGGAAAAAATGTAAAGTTATTTTATGCATTGAAAACTAGAGATTGGACAGGTAAGTCTTTGTATTTTTCTCATCAGTTTTATAAAACAATTTAGGCATTTAAAATACCTGTAAGTTGTGTGTACATTCAGGTTTCTGTCTTTGAACTGAAGTGTTATAATTGTAAGATAAATCATCAAAACCTTGTTTTCAGGGAACATTATATAGTGTATTTTTGAGAGCTGCATGAATTAGAGTTGGCCTTTTGTATGTATGCCATAGATCATCTCCTGCTGTGATGTCTCCAGATCCAGACAGAACAAGCAGGAAGGAACATGGAAGCCTTTTTATGTCAAAATAACTTCAAGCTTAAAGAAGAATTGAAAGAATAGAGTAGCAGAGTAGCCACTGTATCCCCTTTACTGTCTCGTGTGTGTGTGTGTGTGTACATGTATACATATCAACATATGTACATGTTTTCTGAGGCTTTCAAGGTTAGATCTTTTACATTTCTTTATCCTTTAATAGTAATGTTTAGGGGTAACTTCTAAGAATAAGAATGTTCCCATATGTAATCACTAGACAGTTATCTAACTTGAAAAGAAAATGGTTTGTGCCCTGGGTACACAGGGCTACACCTGCTGTAACTTCAGCCTATGCCACTGTGCCAGTTTCCAGTTTAAAGTATCAAAGGTATAATATTCTTGTCTCTTAACATTTGAATTCCAGTTTATCCGTTGTGCCAATATAAATATTAAACTAAATTTTAAAGATTAAACTAAATTTTTAATATAATAATATATTCTTTTTCTCAATTTGTACTTCAATAAAGGAACCAATTGCCTAGCTCTAAACATTAAAATAAAAATTTATAATTTGCAAAAAATGTTAGAAACCAAACTTACCTATGTGCCTCTGAGCAGTGGTGTGACAGAAATGAAACCAGAGACGGTCACCAGCAGGTTTCAGTGTGAACTTTGGTGCTGGCTGTTGTGTGTTTTCCAAAGCAAATATGTCCTAATTCAAACACTACTCAAGTAGCTTTGTCAGCAGAACCCTTCCGACTCTCGTTGATCACTTCTTGGGGACAAGCTGCTTCCAAACTACATTTCTCCTGTGTGGCTGAGGTTTTGAATGTTACTATCTGTATCAGCATGACTGCACCGTCTTGCTCAGGACATCTTGCTAAAGTTAAGCATAACTGTGGCACTGTTCAGTGTTCTGGGAGCCATAACTTCTCTCTTGCTAAGCCTCCCTCGTGAGAAGGTTGACTGTCACACTATGGGTGGAGGAGCCACCTTAACCTCATGGAAAGTTTATTTCTCATTGAATAGTGAAAGGAAATTAAGGTTGTTGACTTAGGAAATGCATAAATTGGTGTAGCCCTTTTGGGTTGTACCTTGAGTTGTTTGTTTGTTTTCTTTTTTTAAGATTTATTGATTTATGTATATGAGTACACTGTGGCTGTCTTCAGACACACCAGAAAAGGGTATCGGATCCCATTACAGATGGTTGCTGGGAGTTGAACTCAGGACCTCTGGAAGAGCAGTCAGTGCTCTTAACCACTGAGCCATCTCTCCAGCCCTGTTTGTTTTCAAGATGGGTTTCTCTATGTAGCCCTGACTGTCCTGGCTGTCACTATGTAGATCAGACTGGCTTTGAAGTCACAGAGATCTGCCTGTCCCTGCCTCCTGAGTGTTGAAATTAAAGTTATGTCTTGCCCTCAAGAACTTTTAAATGTGTTTCTACTGTCATTCCTCGACATATATTACCAAATTAGTATATCTTTGGATTATATTGTATTAACTTGTGTCTGTGTGAGAGTGTATAGGTGTGTGCATGTATGTGTGTGAGAGTTTGTGAGATAGTATGTTTGTGTGTGAGTGCATGTGTGTGTATGAGAAAGAGAGTGTGTGCATGTGTGAGAGAGAGAATTGTATGTGTGTGCATATGTGTGTATGTTTGTGTATGAGAGTGAGAAAGAGTGTGTGTGTGTGTGTGTGAGAGAGAGAGAGAGAGAGATATGAGAGAGAGAGAGAGAGAGAGAGAGAGAGAGAGAGAGAGAGAGAGAGAGAGAGAGAGAGAGAGAGAGTTAACTCCACATACATTTCTATCAGGAACAGTATCGAGAGACTCAGTCTACTAGGGACTGCTTTGCAGTATCAGCCCTGGCAGGCTCTGAGCCCATGTGAGAATCTCTTGGTACTTAAACGCTGTTTCTCTCTGGTGCATCTTCCCTGCAGTGTAGTATGTAGATGTCACTTGGATATCACTTTCTGTCTTAAGAAACCATATTGAGCACCTTGACTGAAACTATAGTTAGCATTCTCTCCTGTAAAGAAAGGGTGATAAGGTACTGGATGTATGTTAGGTACTTTTGCTGTGATATGCTACAGAAGAACGGGTTAATAAGGGCTTTGTTTCCAGAGGGTTAGAGTCTGTGATGACAGAGCGAAGGCCATGGCCACAGGAACTTCAAGAGCTCACATGCACTACAAGCAGGAGGCAAGGGCACACTGGGAGTGGTCCAAGTCTTTTGAAAGGTTAAACCCCACCCCAAAGACATACCTCCAAATTCTTCCCAAACAGTTCCAGAGCTAAGAACCAAGTTTTCAGTCATATAAGCCTGTAGGGGCCACTCTTTCAAACACCACAGATGATTCAAACTACTGTTCTGGCAGAGTATCCAGGCTCAATTCCCAGTCCCCATATCAAATAATTTATGACAGCTTGAAGTTGCAACTTTAAGGGCTCTGCTGCCTCTGGCCTTCAAGTGCACCTGTACTCAAATGCAGAGGTGCTCACACATACACATAATTTTAAATAATTTTTAAAATATACCTACTAAGTAATGGAGCTATAAAAATGAACTCAGAGTAGTGACCAGCACACAGTAAATGCCCAGAAGTGATACCATTCTCAGTCACAGAACCTCTGTGCACATGTTCACAGAGAAAACCAGGGAGGGCGCAGGAGTCACAGCTTCCTTTTGTGCTACTTGCTAGTGTCCTGATGAACACCATGGCCGAGACAGTGGAAAGAATTTATCTGGATTTACACTACAGAAGGGAAAAGATCTACTCATGGCTGTTGAGAGTTCATGTCTTGAACCATAAGCAGAAAACAGACCAAACTCAAAATGGCAAGTCTTTGAAACTCTCAAAGCCTGCCTCCAGTATCATCCCTCCTCCAGCCGGACGACTCTGCCTCACCATCACTGCCATGACTGAGGGTGGGAAGGTGGACGCCCATCCCACTCAGAAGAATTTAACGGGCTTCTTGGCTAGAATTTATTTTTCTTTTGGTTGTTGTTCTTTTAAGATTTATTTATTTATTTTATGTATATGGGTACACTGTAGCTGTCTTCAGACACACCAGAAGAGGGCGTTGGATCCTATTACAGATGGTTGTGAACCACCATGTGGTTACTGGAAATTGAACTCAGGACCTCTGGAAGAGCAGAGCAGTCAGTGCTCTTAACCACTGAGCCATTTCTCTAGCCCTAGAATTTTTTTTTTTTTTTTTTGATATGCAGGGCTAGAGGTTTTGTATATGCTTGGCAAGAATCCTAACTGTCCCCCTACCCCCAGGATCTTATGCAGCAAAGGTAGCATCAAAGTCACTTTGTAGCCAAGATCCTTCTGTTTCCACCAAATGCTAGAATTACAGGCATGGGACACTACTCCCAGTACAGTATTAGGGATTGACCCCTGACTCCAGGGCCTTACAGGTGATAAACAGTCCCAGCCTAATTCACTTAAACCAGAAATCAGAGGTGTTGCCTGCAGCTCTAGTTTCTGGTCCTATAATCGATTACTGAAAAGAAAAGAAAAAAATTAAAAACTAAAACCTAGATTTCAACACTTCTTGACATTTAAATCTGTTCCCCACTAACAGGTAATGGGTTATATATGTTCTGACTCCAGTGTCAACAGAATAGCATCTCAGATAAACTCTGGGTCTGCTTCTCTGATCTATCAATGTATCACAGCTTACTGTGAGGTTACAGAGTACTTACAGAATTGAATTAAGAACTATCCATTGCAGATCACATACACAAAAGTTACTGTTTTTGCTGTGTCTATTTAATTGAATATATATGCCCAGCTGAGAAGACATGGCAATTTGTACTGGACTTGTGTTTCCTAAGGGAGGCGTCTGTGGTCAACCCCTGAGAGACCACAGTCTCTATACAGCAAACATCTCATCAGTCAGATTTCTCCATATCTTCAAAAATAGCCTTTAGAGCCGGATGTAGTGCTTACGAGTCAGTTCAAGGCCAGCCTATTCTACTTAGTATCTTTAAAAAGAATTTTTTTTTATGTGTATGGCTGTTTTGCCACCCGTGTGTGTCTGTGTGTGTGTTTCTGTGTGTGTCTGTGTGTATGTCTGTATGTGTATCTGTGTGTGTGTCTGTGTGTGTGTCAGCCATAAGCATGCAGTGCTCATGGAGGCCAGAAGAAGACATCAGATTTCCCCCCAGAGTTGGAATTAGTAATAAATGCTAGTGCCATATGGTGCCGGAAATCAAACCCAGCTTCTTTGGAAGAGAGTAGCAGTTCTTCTTAAGGGCAGAACTGACTTTCCTGCCCCTAAGGTTTTGTTTAGAAAGTGGGAAAGTGGGGGGTTATCTTAGTGAGTAGTCACTGTCTGCTCAAGCCTGAGGATTCAAGTTTAGACCCTGGAATTTGATCACACAGCTGTAATTCCACCACTCCTGTAGAGACAGAGGTGAGAAACAGAAATAGCAGAAGCACCTGGAAGTGATCCATCATCTTTTGCATTTGCAAGTCCAGACCCCTTGCTCGGTCACTCCCACTTAGCCTAGGACTCTGATTTCTCTTTAAGCATAAGCAGGTCTGCTGTCTAGTAACTCTTGCCTATCTTTAGGGGTCCAGTGGCTTCCATCCCATTAAAGCATGAGTATTACCCTGCATTAAGCTGCCATGGCTGCCTTCTTAGGATGTATCAGACTGTTTTCTTCTTCCTTTCCTGAAGCTACCCCCATCTACCCTTCTGGGCACTAGAGCAATCTAGGCTGTAATAATAACGGATGGGCCAGGAGGAGTCAGAGAATAGGTGTGGTCTATAGTTTCCTCTACCCCAGTCCTTAGGAGGGAGCCAAAGAGAACCCAGGGTGAAGAAAAGGATCCCAAACCACAGAAAGTTTAGTAAACTACTCTCGCCTGTCAAAACAGTGCTGAGGTTCTTTGCCACTTGAAGGTTTGTTTGTTTGGTCACTATGTCCTGGCTGGTTCAGAACTCACTGTGTAGATCAGCCTGGCCTTGAACTCACTGAGATTCACCTGTCACCAGACCCTCTTAGCAACATTCACCTTGAAGTCTGCTATCTGGAACCCTATTTGGGCCTCCACCTGCCTCCTAAACCTCTTCTGAGGTTCAGCTGTCACCGGTCTCAGTCACACAGCTACTCAAGGCTGCCATCCTTGGCCACTGGCCACACTGCAAGCACTTTGTCCTTTGTCCTTGGTGGCTAATGTCCTGTGGAACATGGAGCTTTCGGCCTTGTAACTCCTTCATCTAACATAGCACTCTCCTTAGAGCCTCGGGGTCTGTCCTTCCCCTCACAGTACCTGGCAGCTCTACAGGAGAGGCCAGCGCCTTTGACCTGGGCTGCTTAGCTCCAGGCCAGCACCTGTGCCCTGGACCAGCACCTCTGCTTGTTCAAAGAGATGCTTCTGACAGAATTCCAGGAAGTATAGTTCTCCTCTCAAAGAGAACAGAAATCCTTGACCACTCAGCTAGTGAGAAATAATTAAGGCACCTGAAGGTTTTTCCATTTTTGCTCTGTGCTTATATATTTACTTATATATTAAAATCTGCATTTATATATTTTGCTTATGTTACTTGACACTTGATTTTACAACTACCTCCTAATATGATCATAGCAATAAATGATCATAGAAAAATGATTATTTTTTTTCAAGACACATCTTATGTAGTTCATGTTGGCTTTAAATCCACTGTGGAGCCAAGGATGACTTTGAATTTCCGATCCCCCTGCCTCATTACATTAAGTAACTATAATGTGGCACAAGTATCTGTAGTTTTTAAGCTTAGAAGCTCTAACATTCTGGCTGGGGCAGGGGCTGCAGTGTAGTTCCTGAGTCTGTTCTGAAGCCCTGGTGGCTCATAAATTTTTGTCAATGTACACAACATACGTTTCAGTTGTGTTAAATCTATGCAGACCCCATGACAGTCACACTCAACTTGAGTCATACTGCCATAATCCTCCCCACTAAGTGTTGCATAAGGACATGACCTGGCATTTGGAATTACCTCTTCCCACTCTGTACCACTGGCTCAGGACCTGGTGCACACATGCCACTAGCCTTTGAGTAGCAAAGCCGAGCACTGTGTGGGAGCTGTGTCCTTGGGGCTTCTGTAAGGACCGATGTGCTCAGTGGAGTGGTTGCACAAATAAAGCCGTTGTATATGGCTGTGTGCCTTTCTGCAGGCAGGCTGCTCTCTCAGGCAAGGATTTAGGGAATTGGACTTCTCATTCCTGCACTCAAACTAGTTTTCTTTTACTACATGTTGAGATTCTGCCCATGATGACTGTTCTAAAAAGTCATGTGCTAAAAAGGATTTGGAAGGTGCCTCTTCACTCCGTCCATGATATTGCTCAGTCTGCCGGGTGGTGATGGCACACACCTTCAATCCCAGCACACAGGAAGCAGACACAATCGGGTCTCAGTCCCAGCCTTGTGACTTGAGGTTTCTTATAGCAGCTAGTGTCCTCTGTTCTCTGCCTGGCTAAGCCTCATACAGACGCATAACTGCTTTTCCAGGATCTCTGCTGCCATTGTGTTTTCCTCCTGCTTAGACAGAAGGCCCTTTGGTGCCTGGTTCACATTAAGCATTCTATATCACCAGTGAGAGAATGAGGCTGATAATGGGTAGAATAACTGAGAAATGCCTGTTTGCACCCATTCTGACTGGCCAGGTTGGGGAGGAACTCTTAGAGGATGCATGCTTGATTTTATACTTAGTATAATGGAGTTTTTCCAGCAAATAACCTTTCTCCCTTCTCACATCAGCTCACCCGACGATTGCCACCTATCAAAGAAGCTAAACCTAGGCTACAAAAGCTTTTCCGGGACTTCTGGCTCTACTCTGTGCTAATGGGATTTGCTGTGGAAGGCTCAGGTAGGGAGTGGTGTCTCCCCAGTAAAAGCTGAATGTGCAAGAAACAGCTAAGATCAGACTCCGCAACCCCAGAGTCTGGGTGCGTTTGTTCTGAGCCCAAAGGTAGCTGCTTGTTCCCACAGGTACTTAGAAACATTACACTTCCCCAATGGGGCTGCTACATCCTGTACAAAATTAGACAGCAGATTTGTTTCTGAGTCTCATTGTGGGAACAGTTGTCTTAGAAGACTCAGGACTGTAGAAATTGCCAGAGTCAATACATAAGACTTCTTGATATTCTGTGTTCTCATATATTCATATTCCCCCCCTTCCCATCTACCCTATGCTGGGAAAATGGTCTCACTCTATTTGTCAGGTGGCCCACTGGTCTGTACGCCCAGCCCTCAGCTCACTCTCCCTCTCTCTTACAGGACTCTGGCCGGAAGAATGGTATGAGGGAGTCTGCGAAATCGCTACCAAGTCACCTCTGCTTACCTTTCCCAGCAAAGAGCCTCTACGATCAGTCCTCCAGTACAACTCAGCCATGAAAAATGATACGGTTACCCCTGTACGGATTCTCTTTTCACTCTTGTTAAACTGTCCAGAAAAAAATTAGAACAAGCCTTTCCATGTCTTTATCTGTTGCATCGGGCTTCCTTTCTTCTGGGAAGGACCATCATGAACCTGTGAGTGTTTCTTTCCTTCCAGGCTGAACTGAATGAACTGCGAAGCACCATCATTAACTTGCTAGATCCTCCTCCTGAAGTGTCTGCCCTCATCAACAAGCTGGACTTTGCCATGTCTACCTATCTCTTGTCTGTGTATCGGCTGGAATACATGAGGTACTCAAGCCTTCACCTCCACACACATTGAAGCAAATTTCTAACTTTTGTGTCTTGATAGATATGGGACTTTATCAACTCCTTTCAAGATCTATAAGCATTAAGAAAGCAAACAACTGTTGGTGGCAGGGGGAGGGGAGGAGTCCTTTAATCCCAGCACTCACACTCGGTGGGCAGAGGCAGGTGGATTCTGTCAGTTCCAGGACAGCCAGAGCTACATACATACTCATGTATATGTGAATGCGGGTGCGTGTACACACACACACACACAATAGATAGGGTGGTTAAAGTGAAGAAAATGATCATCCCATTGCCATCTCCTATATATAGTATGTTAATGTAGCTCATTCCTCTTTTATTTCCCTCAAAGAAAAAGCGGCCAGAGAGCTAAGTGTGTAGCCCAGCAGAAGAGTGCTTGTCTCACATGCAGGATTCTATCCCAGACTGCTTTTAAAAAAACAAACAAACAAATGAATGAGCTAAACGGAAAGCAAAGCATGACAACCGTGGTTAATGCAGCGTGCCAGCTGGAAGAGCTGTCCCCTCAGGGTGGGGCTTGGGTGTCTGCACCATGGGCTTCTGCAGATCCTCAAGAGCCTTATCCCAGCATGGAGCAACCCCTGAGCTCTGATTCAAGGATGAGCTTCGATTCCCAGTTCCTGGTTTTTAAGAAAATTTTGAAAATATGGTGTGAGAAGTTAAAAGCATCTGAGCCTGCACAGATCTGTTTATGTTAAGACCCTGGCTTTGCTTTACAGAAACTTGGCTACCTCCTGAAAGGCTTGTGTGGGGGCTAATTAATCCATATTATTAAGTCCGCCCTATTTCGTTTTTTTAAGACTTATTTATTTATTTAATATATGTGTACACACTGTAGCTGTCTTCAGACAAACCAGAAGAGGGCATCGGATTCCATTACAAATGGTTGTGAGCCACCATATGGTTGCTGGGAATTGAACTCAGGACCTCTGGAAGAGCAGCCAGTGCTCTTAACCACTGAGCCATTACTGTGAGTTCTAGGCCTGCCTGGTCTACACAATGAGTTCCAGGACAGCCAGGACTACATAGAGAAACCCTGTCTCAGAAAAGAAGAAACAAACAAATAAAAAGCCTTAGTTCATGTAACCTCTGTGTCACAACACGATGTCACTAATGGTGTAGTTAGTGGATTGAAAGAGATAGGACTGTGTTACTAAAGGGTGTAGATCACCCGTAGAAAGTCCAAATGAATGTGTGCTTCTATAAACAGCAGAGATGCTGTCCTGCAAGCCAAACCAGTTCAAAACAGTCCAGGTCTCTGGTGGGAAGAGCTGTACGTTTGTAAAATATGTTCAACACTGCTCTTTTTGTTAGGGTCCTGCGCTCTACAGATCCAGACCGCTTCCAGGTAATGTTCTGCTACTTTGAGGATAAAGCTATTCAGAAAGACAAATCTGGTAAGCTCATTATTGTAGTACTTTCATGATAAATTGAACTTGAGTAGGAAAAAGCAAAGAATATTTCTTATTTTCTGTTCACATAGAGAAAATACTTTATGATGTTACATACTCCATTGGGAGTATCTTCATAAAATATATAACCTTTTTTTTAAAGATTTACTTATTTAATATATGCAAGTACACTGTAGCTGTCTTCAGACACACCAGAAGAGGGCATCAGATGAGCCATCTTTCCAGCCCCGGCAAGACTTTTTTTTTTTTTAAATAATCCAGGGTAGCCTGGGTTATAGTTGAGTTTGTAGAGTGCTTTCTTAGTGGGCCTAAAGCCCTGTGTTCAGTGTCTGCTGTACTAGTGTTCACTGATATCCAAGCATTTGGTTGTGGAGGCAGGAGGATCAGAAGTTCAGGATCATCTCAGCTACATAAGGAGTTCAGGGGAAGACCAGGATAATCTGTCAAGTGGGGCGGGGTAGGGATCCAGGCTCCTTAGGAGGCTGAAGCAGGATAATTTGGGGCAAACCTGGCTAATTAGAGGTTCAAAAAAGGCAAAAAGAGGACTGAGAAGATATTGCAGTAGGTAAGAGTGCTTGCTGTGAAGATCTAAGCTCAAATTCCCAGCACTCATGGGAAAGTTGAAGATGGCTGTGTGCCAGCTGGATCCCACGAGCTCCCTGGCCAGCCATCCTAGCCAAAATGGCAGCCTTCGGATTTAGTGAGAGAACCTTATGGAAACAGATAAATGGTGGTAGAAGAGAAATACCCATTGTCCTCCTCTTGTGTCTCCATGTGTACATTCAAAGTGTACCCCACACAGGTATACAGACAATCACACAAAACACACACAGCCTTCTGATTTTGTCACCCTGCAAAGACCCAAAACAGGAGTTTACTGTCTGTGCTCAAGCAGGTTAATATCCAGACATTGGTCTCTGATACTGTCTTCTGCTAAAAAGAGCCAAGGCCCCTCAGATTGTCATTTATTGATCCGAAGCATCTTTCCGTTGTCAAGAGGATCAAGGAACCAATTAAACAAACTCTTAGTGAACAAGTTAGAATAATTTGAATATAAATAGTATTTTTTTGTAACTTTGCTTAATTGAAATGAGTTTACATCATAAAAGGTATAAATCATGTAGAACAAAAATAGGGAGACTTCATTTGAAGTTGTCCCTTTTATAAAATGGCAGAGGATTTGCATGAAACCTTAGACACATCTGCAGATATGCTCTAGGTCATTTTGTATTACTTAGATTACTCAGTATAATGTATGTACTGTGTAAATAGCTCATATGATTTTCAATTTATTTTTCCTTTATGTGAGTGTTGTATATCTGTCTGTCTGTACATATGTGTGTGTGTGTGTGTGTGTGTGTGTGTGTGTGTGTGTGTGTGTGTGTGCATTGTGTACACTTACTTAGTTTAGGTTTTCTTTTTCTTTTTTTTTTTTCCCCTTTGGTTTTTTTTAAGACAGGGTTTCTCTGTGTAGTCCTGGCCCTCCTGGAATTCACTCTGTAGATAGGCTGAATTAAATTTAATTTAATGGAATTAAAGCCATGTACCATGAGTCTGGCTGGTTTGTTTTTGTTTTTATATATTCCTCTTTCTATGAACAGGGTTTTATAGCTCAGGTTGGACTTGAACTTATGATCCTGCCTTTACCACATGAGTATCAATATTACAGTATTACAGGTGGGCTTTTGCCAGGACAGGCTCTGATATTGGAAAGGTTTTGAAAGTCATGTCGGCACTTAAATGACTTTCAGTTTGGGGCCTAGAGAGATGACTCAGCAGCTAAGAGGACTGCTGTATTCAGATCCCAGCACCCACATCAGGCAAATCCCTGTAACACAGCTAGCTCCAAGGAGTCCAGAGCCCCTTCTGGCCTTTATTACCACTCATATATACACATGCACATAAACGCACAGAGACATATACACATAATTATTTTTACAAATAAAATAATCTTACAAAAAATGAATTTTTTAAGTTTCCAATTTTGCAGCATTTCAGATTTTACTTTTTTTTTTTTTTTATGATGGTGACTAGGATCAAACCAAGAGCCTAATAATACATTATAGGCAAATACTCTCACAGAGATGCATCCTCAACTTGCACTTCAGATTTTAAATTTTAAGATTAGAGGTACTCAACATATACCAGGAAGTAAGGGGGGGGAAGGGGTGGATCCTGAGGGCGGGTCAGGAGAACACAGAAGCCGATTTGAGAGTTCCCTGTGGTCATGGTGAGAGCGATCTGAACAGTAGCAGTATTGCCAGAGTCTGGGGTGCTGTCTCCATAGCTGAGCATTTGCTGTTCTGTGCGTCTGAGATTGCTGGTAACTTAGACGGTCCTAACCCTTGGAGTCTCCCTCTCACTGCAGGCATGATGCAGTGTGTCATCGCTGTTGCTGACAAAGTGTTTGATGCCTTCCTGAACATGATGGCAGAAAAGGTAAGCCTGCCTGAGTGCCTGTGTGTGCCTCCTGGAGACACACGGAGAGCCCTATGGCACCTGTCTTTTTGTTCTAGGCTAAGACCAAGGAGAATGAGGAGGAGCTGGAGCGGCATGCCCAGTTTCTGCTGGTGAACTTCAACCACATCCATAAGAGGATAAGGAGAGTGGCTGACAAATACCTGTCTGGTCTGGTGGATAAGTAAGCTTGAGTCCTCTCTAATGCTTTGTTTTGTATAAGTGCCGATAGCTTGGAACAGGGAAAGCCACCATTACGTCATCAGCCCAGAAAATAACAAGTCAGAACAAAAATTCAGGGGTGATGCAGCTCCCTGAAGAATGTCAGTGAGTTTGTTACAGCCTACATTGTAGCCTAGAAACATTCTCATTCTGAGCCGTTGGTATTATTATTGCTGTTATGACCTCACTATCTCCTAACCAGGATCTATCGAGAAATCTCCCAGGAGAACCAGGATCCTATGAGCTTCTCTGAATAAAAGCTCACACTTGTATTTTCGTACTGCTTGTGCTAAGAGACAAAGTAGGCTTAGGCATGACAGTGTACTGACACTTCAGAAGGTGACACCTCTGAAGTATAAAGGCCAAATTAGCACACACACAGCCTGCCTTCAGCTTCCTGAAAATACCACAGAGGCTGTATGCCTGGTTCAAGCAGCTGCACAATCTGCGTAAGGCCCCAGAGGTCAACTGGGTAGGTTCCTGGAAAGTTCTTCTCCTCAGCCCTAAGAACCCTTCTTGCTGTAGGTTTCCACACTTGCTTTGGAGCGGGACTGTGCTGAAGACCATGTTGGACATCCTGCAGACCCTGTCACTGTCTCTAAGTGCTGTGAGTGTCCTAGTGGTGCACCTCCACCTAGCACATGGGCTTCCCACTCTGTGTTGTACTGACTGCAGTAATACTCCTAAGCCTCGCTTATATCCACGTGGTAAATGGAGTGGGT
Organism: Micromys minutus; assembly: GCF_963924665.1. NCBI lineage: Eukaryota > Metazoa > Chordata > Mammalia > Rodentia > Muridae > Micromys > Micromys minutus. The sequence goes on along the minus strand of NC_137976.1, from coordinate 72,793,278 downwards.
GCCCGAATCATTCCCTGATGACACTGTTGACTGTGTCACATGCTTGACAGAAGCAGCCTTGAGGGCTTAGAGGTCTGTTGTTTCCAGGATATTCACAAGGACCAACCTTACTATGACATTCCTGATGCCCCCTATCGGATCACAGTTCCAGACACATATGAAGCCCGGGAGGTAAGTCCCACTTGGTCCCCTAGAATGAGGGCTTCCCTGGAATGTCACAAGTGTTCAACATACCTTATGTCCTGAGTCCCCAGAATTTAGTATGATGGCTCTTGGCACTGTCCCACTTCAGGGGGAACTCCTGAATTCCTGAGCCTGTCTGTGTTCCAGGCCTGTGGCTTCCCACTAAGCGTCCCTGACTCTGCAGTAGTACTGCTTTAGCTGCCAAAGCACGTGTAGCTGTGAGTCAGCTATCAGCCCCTCAGATATGCATTGACCAAGCATGACTTTTAGAGTTCAGTCCTCTGAGGCATGCCAGCTTGTTTTACTGTAGAATAGAATGACGGACTCTGGTTTGCCATACCCTTCAAAAGTAACGTGGCCCAGATGAGGCAGATATTCTGATAGCTCCTTTCCCCACTGAGTCTGGACTGGCCCAGCATTCTTCCAGCCTGGGGCAGGGTCCTGCCCTAACGTAGGCCTCCCCAGCTGGACAGAGTGATGTGAGGGCTTTTTTTCCCATCTAGAACATGCCTTTCCATTCAGTGACTCAGACCACGTTGCACAGTGGTAGTAAGATGGACTGTTTATGTTGTAGGATCTGCAAGAACCACAGAGCACAGTGTACAGAATCCCTGTGCCCTGTAGCTTTGGCGTTAGTTCATGGTCACTGATACAGCATCCATATCCATTCCCTTAGACTAGGTGTCTTGAATAAAGACATTGCTTTTCTCACAATGATGGGGAGAAAACATCCAAGAACAAAGTGTTAACAGGGAAGTCTTCTGAGATCACTCTCCTTGGAATGCAGCATCCTACGCACTGTGTTCTGATGTTGTCTTTCTCTGAGGAGATGTCCTTGATGCTATCACATTTCTTCCTTGCATAGGTATACCAGCTGCATTAGGCTAGGCCTGTAATTTAATCAACTTTTTCAAAGCCCTAAGTACAGTCTCCTTCTGAGTTTCTGAGGATCAGGGCTTCAACATAAGACATTGGAGAAGACACAATTTACCCTGTGACAGTCATTGCAACCTAGATATGCTGACTTCAGGTTGTTCAACTTCCAGAGCATTGTCAAAGATTTTGCTGCACGCTGTGGAATGATCCTGCAGGAAGCCATGAAGTGGGCACCCACGGTCACTAAGTCCCACCTACAGGTACTTTCTCCAAATATCAAAAAATAGTCAAAACATAAACTCTGGTGTGAATAAACAGAGACCAAGGACAGTCTAAAGCCTGAGAAAAGTGCATGCTCAGGGATTATCTGTGGAACATACCTTCCGGGATGAGCGTACTTGTCAGGTTAGTGGGCCTGACCTGACCACCATATAAAGTGTTAAGGCTGTGTGAAGATTGTGGCTGCTTGCAAGGTGAGTTGGGGCAATATGGGGGACAGGGACAGTGGCGCAGGCCACCCAGGCTTGGTGCATGATGTGCACCTTAGTGCAGGGCCTTGATGAAGGTCAGTGAATCAAAGAGTTGAGTCTCAGTGACATTCTCCCTAGGATAGGTATATACATATATCTGCATTTCTTCAGACTGAAGGTCTGGCTTGCAAAGAAAACAAAAGTGCCACAGAATATAGAAGCAAAAATTGTCTTGGAAGGAATCAAAGATGGAAGGAACCTGAACGAGCTGGAGAGATGGCTCGATGGTTAAGAGCAGTGACTGTTCTTCCAGAGGTCCTGAGTTCAAATCCCAGCAACCAGATGGTGGCTCATGACCATCTTTAATGGGATCTGATGCCCTCTTCTGGTGTGTCTGAGACAGCTACGGTGTACTCACATACATCAGTAAATAAATAAATCTTTAAGAAGAAAGAAAGAAAGAAAGAAAGAAAGAAAGAAAGAAAGAAAGAAAGAAAGAACCTGAACTAATAGGGAGCAGGCCTGCTGAGTGAAGCCTGTGTGACCTCTGGAAAACATTTAAATGGAAGCAGATCTTGTTCATTTATTTTTGTTTTCCAAGACAGGGTTTCTCTATGTACCCTGGCTATTCTGAAACTCACCATGTAGATCACCAGACTGACCGTACAGTCATAGAGATCTACCTGCCTCTGCCTCCTCGGTGTGGGATTAAAGGTGTGTAATACCACACCTGGCTCAAGGGAAAGCTATTTTTAAAAAAGTATTCCTTGTAGTGAAGCCCAAGAAGGGTAAAGCAGCTGGCTCTGAGAGACTTAGAGTCAGTTTGAAGTGCACTGAGCAAGAATCCCTGGCTTGTGCCTAGGATTACCATCTGCAAAGAGGTTGATCAGCAAGAACTGAGTAATGCTGGAAGAGAGCAATCTGGACCCAGATTCATACACAGAAGAGGACAAAGCCACGCCTGCTTATAAAGGCCACACTTTGACACTGTGTAGTGTTAATATTTATCCACTGGAATTCTTCAGATTTTTTTGTAAAATCATTAATATTTTAGAAATATCTGGTTTCATGTCTATTAGAGGAAAAGAGCCATAGCTACTAATGAAAATAGGAATCTTTAGTGCCTAAAGGTTTCAGGAAACAAAATGGAATCAGTAGGTAGAGCTTGTCTACCTCAACATTATTTAAGGCAAACAGCCATAAGAAGAAAATAGAGGCTGGGGGTGGTGGTGCATGTCTTTGATCCCAGAACTTGGGAGGCAGATGCTGATGGATCTCTATGAGTTCAAGGCCAGCCTGGTCTACCAAGCAAGTTCCAGTACAGCCTGGTTTACCACAGAGAAGCCCTGTCTTGAGAACCAAAAAGAAAAGAAAACAGAATATAACAAGGCTTGAAAGGGTCATAACATTTCTTTTTTTATTATTAAATTTTTTATTAGATATTCTCTGCATTTGCATTTCAAATGTTATCCCTTCCCCGCCTACTCTCATCCCTCCTCCCCTTGCTTCCATGAAGGTGCTCCCTCTCCCAACCACCCTCTTTACCTCAGTGCCTTAGCATTCCCCTACACTGGGAAAACTCGCCTTCAATGGACCAAAGGCCTCTTCTCCCATTAATGCCAGACAGTGCTTTCCTCTGCTGCATATGCAACTGGAGCCATTGGGTCTCTTCATGTGTGCTCATTGGTTGGTGTTTTAGTCCCTGGGAGCTCTGGGAGTTTGGTTGGTTGATATTGTTGTTCTTCCCATGGGGCTGCAAACCATTTCAGTTTCTTCAGTCCTTTCTCTAGCTCCTTCATTGGGGTTCCCATGTTCAGTCCAATGGTTAACTGCAAGCATCCTCAACTGTATCTGTATGACTCTGGCAGTAAGCACTTCTTGGAATCAGCAATAGTGACTGCATATGGGGTGGGTCCCCAGGTGAGGCAGCCTCTGAATGATCTTTTCTTCAATCCCTGCTCTTCTATTTGTCCCTGTATTTCCTCCCATGAGTATTTTATTCTCCTTTCTAAGAAGGACTGAGGCATCCACATTCTGGCCTTCCTTCTTTTTGAGCTTCATAAAGTCTATAGATTTTTTCTTGGGTATTCAGAGCTTTGGGGGGCTAGTATCCAATTATCAGTGAGTGCATACCATGTGTTTTCTTTTGTGACTGCGTTACCTCACTCAGGATGATTTCTTCTAGTTCCATCCATTTGCCTAGGAATTTCATAAAGTCATTGTTTCTAATAGCTGAGTACTCTATTGTACTCTATACTGTACTCTATATTGTATTCTGTTTGTACTCTAATAGTACTCCATTGTGTAAATGTACCACACTTTCTGTATCCATTCCTCCGTTGAAGAACATCTCAGTTCTTTCCAGCTTCTGGCTATTATAAATAAGGCTGCTATGAACATGGTGGAGCATGTTTCCTTGTTATATGTTGGAGCATCTTTTGGATGTTATATGTTTGGAGCCCAGGAATGGAATAACTGGGTCCTCAGGTATGTCCAATTTTCTGAGGAACCACCAGACTGATTTCCAGAGTAATTGTACCAGCTTGCAATCCCAACAACAATGGAGGAGTGTTCCTCTTTCTCTACATCCTCGCCAGCATCTGCTGTCACCTGAGTTTTTGTTCTTAACCATTTTGACTGGTGTGAGTTGTAATCTCAGGGTTGTTTTGATTTGCATTTCCCTGATGACTAGGGATGTTGAACATTTCTTTAGGTGCTTCTTAGCCAATCAGTATTCCTCAGTTGAGAATTCTTTGTTTAGCTTTGTACCCCATTTTTTAAATAAGATTATTTGATTCTCTGGAGTCTTAATTTTTTGAGTTCTATGTATATATTGGATATTAACCTTCTATTAGATGTAGGATTGGTAAAGATCCATACCCAATCTGTTAGCTGCCATTTTGTCCTCTTGACAGTGTCCTTTGCCTTACAGAAAATTCACAGTTTCATGAGGTCCCATTTGTTAATTCTTGATCTTAGAACATAAGCCACTGGTGTTCTGTTCAGGAAAATTTCCCCTATGCCTATGTGTTCTAAGCTCTTCCCCACTTTCTGTTCTATTATTTTCAGTGTATCAGGTTTTATGTGGAGATTCTTGATCCACTTAGACTTGAGCTTTGTCAATTTGATAAGAAAGGATCAATTTTTATTCTTCTGCATGCTGACCTCCCGTTGAGCCAACACCATTTGTTGAAGAGGCTGTTCTTTTTTCATTGAATGTTTTTAGCTCCTTTGTCAAAGGTCAAGTGACCATAGGTGTGAAGGTTCATTTCTGGGTCTTTAATTCTGTTCCATTAATCTACCTGCCTGTCTCTGTACCAATACCATGTGGTTTTTATCACAGCTTGAGGTTAGGGATGGTGATTACCCTGGAAGTTCTTTTATTTTCGAGAATAGTTTTCGATATCCTAGGTTATTTTTGTTATTCCAAATGAATTTGTAGAAATCCATCAATGTAATTCACTATATAAACTCAAAGGGGAAGAAAAAATCACATGATCATCTCATTAGATTCTGAGAAAGCGTTTGACAAAATTCAATAACCCTTCATGTTAAATCTTGGAAAGATCAGGAATTCAAGGCTCATACCTAAACATAATAAAAGCAATATACATACAACAAACCAGTAGTCAACATCATACTAAAAGGTGAGACACTTGAAACAATCCCACTAAAATCAGGGACTAGACAAGGCTGCCCACTCTCCCCCTATTCAACATAGTACTGGAAGTCCTGAGAAATTAGACAGCAAAAGGAAGTCAAAGGGATAAAAATCGGAAAGGAAAAAATCAAAACATCACTATTTGAAGATGACATGATAGTGTACTTAAGTGATCCCAAAAATTCCACCAGAGAACTCCTACAGGTGTAAATAACTTCAGCAAAGTGGCTGGATATAAAATTAACTCAAACAAATCAGTAGTAGCCTTCCTCTACTCAAGGGATAACCAGGCTGAGAAAGAAATTAGGGGAAAGACACCCTTCACAATAGTCACAAATAATATGAAATACCTTGGTGTGACCCTAACTAAGCAAGTGAAAGATCTGTATGACAAGAACTTCAAATCTCTGAAGAAAGAAATTGAGAAGATCTCAGAAGATGGAAAAATCTCCCATGCTCATGGATTGGAAGGATCAACATAGTAAAAATGGACATCTTACCAAAAGCCATCTACAGATTCAATGCAATCCCCATCAAAATTCCAACTCAGTTCTTCATAGTTGAAAAGAATAATTTGCAGATTCGTTGGGTCATAACATTTCTGCCAAGCACACTGTCCCTGGTTCCTCTGCTTTCCCAGCACCACCCCTTCTGAACCTGACTTCATGCAGCTCTCGCTGCTCCCAGCCTCTCCAGCCTCAGCCTCTTCAGGCCTTCCCCCACCTCAATGCCACAACAGTGGTCCAGTCTTAGTAGCAAATCTGATTTGGTTTCTAACCTTTAGCAACCCCTATCATTGTAGAGTCTAATCATAGATGGATTTCCCCAGCTACAGAAATTCCTAAAACAATTGGCAATATTGTGTGTGTTTGTGTGCTTTCTCCTGCTCCTGGTCCTGTGGTGATGAGAATATGTTGTTCTAAGAGTAAAAGTCTTCTTTTTCCTCTTGCTCTGCTCTGGTGTGTAAAAATAACTTTTATTTGCCTGATTTAAATGTCTCTGATGCTTACGGCCTCTGTCTGCTAACCTAGGCCTAGACCTGGAAGCTTCTAGCCTCCGTACAATCTAATCCAGGCCTAGGATATTTTCAGCCTCTGAGACTTACTGCTGAATGAGCTCAACCTCTCCTATTCTCTCTGATCTCTGGCTGGCTGATTCAACTTAGCTACTCTGCTCAAACTCCTCTCCTAGCTGACGGACTCAATCTGGCTTCTCTGAGTTTCTCCTGAATTTTTCTGCTTGGCCTCATACTAACTTGACAATCTGTTTTAATCTTCTGGCTCCTTCACATTCTCTAGCTCCTTCTGTCTTCATTTATGTCTAGCTTGCTCCTGTCTCTTTATAATTGATAAAACACCCTTCTCTTAATAAAACCCCGCCCTTCTCTCTGCACTGGTCCCTTAAATTGCCTCTTTTCTATCTTCTCCTGAGAGTTGGTCATATCTCATTCTGTCAGATCTTTCTTTGGTTTATCACGTTGTCTGCCACTCAGCTGGACATTACTTTCAAGCTTGGGTGCTTCCTTCTAAAAACTAACTTCTTTTATTATTGGGACTAAAGTTGTGTCTGTATTCCTGCCAGAGGGATAAAGGTGTGGTAAGGGCTGAGTCACCACACCTAGAAACAGGCTTTTTTTAAGTTAATAACAGAATCTTGGGGGTCACGGTGTAATCAATATTCTGCATCACTGGTGCCCTCCTGCTAGCCAACAGACATGCTCAGATACTTGTTCTGTGTTCCCAGTGTCCATTCCACACATTCCTCAGTAGCTAAGTACTGCCATAGAAAAACAAATCTGCTGTTTGGCCTGCATGTTGACAGCAGGCCTGAGGCTATGCAGCTTGTTTTCCAGCAGCTGGCAGAACACTTGCCAGACATATTCACAGTCAAGAGTGGTCCTTCTGTGGGTCATGACATAGTCTGCCAACTGCGTAACAGCCACTCAGCGCTCAGGGCCTTCTCCTCATTTATAAATGAAAAGGGCTTGACTCCTTGATGGTTCCACGGTTGGCCAGTCAGGGCAGATACTGCACTGAAGCCTGGTATCTGATCTGCTGCTTGTGCTTCTAGAGTTTTCCTTTTCGTTAGTGACATATCTTGCTTTCTTCCATTTCAGGAATATCTGAACAAGCATCAGAACTGGGTGTCAGGACTGTCTCAGCACACAGGATTGGCCATGGCCACTGAGAGCATCCTTCACTTTGCTGGCTACAACAAGCAGAACACAACTCTGGGGGTATGTGCAAATATCCTATGGAACAGTGAGCCCTAATCTGTGATAAGGGACAGACTCAGTCTCTGTAGATTTTCATGGAAGACCCCTCAGCTCCCATATCCGACATTTCTGAGGTACATAGGGCATCTGTTGACAGATGGGGATTGGTGAGGGTCCAGAAGAAGTGCCCATCCAAACAGGCGTTTCTGCATCATTTTGAAATATGTAGATTTTTTTGAGGGTAAAATTTGATACATTGATGAAATGTGACTTTTTAGTATCTATAGAGAAGTGAGAAATTGGCTTCTCAGATTTCATAGTCTCAGCACCATATCATAGTCACGTTTGTCTGGGTTCAGCCTTCCTCATGCTGAGACCCTTTGATACAGTTCTAATGTGGTGGTGACCGCCAACCATAAAGTTATTTTGTTGCTACTTCATAACTGTGACTTTGCTGTTGTTATGATTATAATGTAAATTTCTATCTGATATGCAGTCCCCAAAGGGTCACAACCTACCTGGGAACCGCTGGTCTGGAGCAATCACTGGATTTCTGCATGATTCTGTTTCCTGCAGATGCTCAAATACTCACATGAGCCCCCCAGCTTTATCTGTCTTGTTTAAGATTAAGTTAGGTTCAAAATCAGTAGTTTTACAGTTAAATTAGGCTGGAATTTAAAAGTCAAGATGAGACAGACAGTCGCACCTGCTAATGAGGCTGGCCTTGCAGCATATGCTGTTTCAATTCTACACACACACACACAAACACACTTAGTCAGTATGAGCCCAGAATACTGCCAGATGTGTATTATGCTCCCCCTCTGAATGAACTGTAGGTGGGCTGTGGAATGTGCTATGTGGAGGCAGAGGTAAGGCACCACAAGGAAGGGAAGGTCTTCCCCGGGAAGGCCTGTGGCTGTCACCATGGAGCTTGTACCTTGGTGTTGCTAAACTTCCTCTGAAGACATTGGCCGTGGCAAATGTGGCCTGTTGGACCATGCACAGCTAGCTGTCACTAGTCTTTCTACTCTTGTCAGCAATTAGGGGACAGAGACACAGCTCTACACTGCCACCTTTCTCAAGGCTGAAGAAGTCCCCTAGGATTTTAGAGTCCTCAGCTCAGGCCAAGCCAGGATTTATGGCTTTGCTGCTGAAAGGGATTTCTGGATTAACAGTGGAATTGAAGCAGCTTTAGAAATTGTATTAAAGTTGGTTTGGTTTGATTTAGTTTGAGACAGGGTCTCACTATGTAGCCCCTAGGTATTAAAAGAGATGTTTACTTGTATGGGTTAAGAGAGGCTCTAGGAAGAAAGGAAGGAATATCCACGTGTCAGGACAGCTTGTAGCAGGCATTAGCACTCTGATGATTCTCACCTTCCATCTCAGAGGACTGCTGAGGGAATCTGACTTCTCTCTCACTGGGTGAGGAGAATGAGGCAGCTGTAGACACCTCAGCTTCCACTCATCATAGATAACTCAAACCGGAAGCTGTGGAAAAGCCCAGAAACTTCAGGAAGGAAGAAGGGCCTCAGGCTGTTAGCACACTGCTGGAATCCTCCCTCTATTACTAGCGAATGCTTCAACCAGATCCCAGGGTTTGGGGCTTCTTTCCCCTTCTCCTGTTCACCTTAGTGTCCTTTTTCAGGATTAAACCAAGTTAAACCAAGGGGTTAAACCAAGTGTTCTTTCTAGGTACTAGCCAGTTAGCTCACAAGAGTCTGTTTTGCTAGAAGGATTTTCATCTTTGTCCTAGAAAATTATATCTTATGAATAAGGAGAGGACCCTTGTGTTGTTTTACTATTTGCTTTTTGTTTGTTTGTTTGTTTGTTTTGATTTTGGTTTGTTTTAGAATATCTCATTATGAAACCCTGGCTTGTCAGTCTGGCTTCAAACTCAAAGATCCACCTGTCTGTGGCTCCCAAGTGCTAGGATTCAAGGCATGGGCACTATGTTCAGTTGAGTAGATTCTTGATAAGTAGGAAAGGATGGTTTTTGTTCTGTGTTTGATTGTTAGTTGTGCTTGAGATCCTGACTAAGATGCCTTTGTCCTATCGTCCCCAACTCTACATTCTTGAAAGAGATATCTCTCGTACACATACATGAAGACCAGAGTTATTTATGTGCAGTGACGCACACCTTTAATCCCAGCACATGGAGGGCAGAGGCAAGCAGATCTCTGAGTGTGAGGCCAGCCTGGTCTATAGAACAAGTTCCCAGACAGTCATGGTTATACAGAGAAATCCTTTCTCAGGAAAAATAAATTATTTTTTTTCCATGAGGCACACAAGTGTCTAGTGGTCATGTTAGCTTGGCACACTGGAGGTTGAGTGGTCTGTATCAGAGCTTGATGTCTTACCAGGGCTTTGGTTAAACATAAAAAAAAATGTGTTTCAGCATCTAAAGCAGCTCTCTGTACCTGTCTCTAGGCAACTCAGCTAACTGAGCGCCCAGCCTGTGTGAAGAAAGACTACTCCAACTTCATGGCATCCTTGAATTTGCGAAACCGCTATGCTGGCGAGGTACTTCTCTTACCCTTAGGCAGAGCTGTTCTGAGCATCTTGACTTCATGCTATTTAGCTCTTTCATAGTGGAATGTGAATGGGGGAATCTGGGTGATGTGGAATTTACTATTTTCAGTTGACTTGAGGAACCTGGGTGCTAGCACTCAGCAGCACATTCCAGGGCATTTATGACAGCTACTTGACACTTCTGCAAGAAAGTGATATCATTGGGCACACTCAGGCATGCCAGGGCATTTTGCTATGTGGTAGCAAACCTGTGGAATGTCATGCATTCTCCTGTACACTTGCTGAAATATATGTATTAGATACATAGTCTAGTCTTACAGGTAAAGAAGCACAGGCTCCTGAGGTTAAATCACTTGTCAGAAGTAGACTCAGGAACCATGTCTGCTGGCTCCACACAGAGGGCTTCCACTCACAGAATTTATTCCAGGCTAACCAAATCACTCACCTGTCTGATTTCAGTTTCTCTTCTACAAATTCAAGTCTAGTTGACACTAGGAGACGGGCATCTCATGCAGTATCAGAGTAGTCTGAGGGTAGGCTCGCTGCTTCTTGCTCAATCCAACGGATGCTCCTCTTCTGTGAGTCTTGTACTCAGCATGGACTAACTACATGCCAAGAACTGCGGAGAAGCCTGTTCTGTCATTTGAATGATGCTGTGGAAGCAGAAAGTCTGCCTTTGGGGCTTGGGTTTATTTTTGGAAAGAGTCATATCTCCTGTATAGCCAAGTATATGAATAACAAAGGAACATTTTCTGGGAAAAATTATACATAAAAAGATAGTGAAGCTGGTTTTGGTGTACGAGTCATTACTTGACTCTGAAGGAAGTATATTTAGCTCATGTTTGTAAGCCTTGTCCTGGCTTAGCTCTGTGGACACTGATGAGAATGTCTCCTTCAGGGATCAGAGTTGGTAAAAATGCCGACACATACTTCCTGGAGAGATGTTCAGTGACGCGTCATTGAAATGAGTGGGTCAGCTGCTGTGAGCTGGGTCAGCTGCTGTGAGTGTGAGCTGGGTCAGCTGTTGTGAGCTGGGTCAGCTGCTGTGAGTGTGAGCTGGGTCAGCTGTTGTGAGCTGGGTCAGCTGCTGTGAGTGTGAGCTGGGTCAGCTGTTGTGAGCTGGGTCAGCTGTTGTGAGCTGGGTCAGCTGTTGTGAGCTGGGTCAGCTGTTGTGAGCTGGGTCAGCTGTTGTGAGCTGGGTCAGCTGTTGTGAGCTGGGTCAGCTGTTGTGAGCTGGGTCAGCTGTTGTGAGCTGGGTCAGCTGCTGTGAGCTGGGTCAGCTGGTGGCCAGGCTCACTGCTCAGCTGTTCACAAGTATAACAAGTGCACTTCTTCACAGGTGCATGGGATGATTCGGTTCTCAGGTGCCACCGGCCACATGTCCGACCTGAACAAAATGATGGTCCAGGATCTGAGTACAGCTTTGGACCACAGTCATCCTCAGCACTATACACAAGCCATGTTCAAATTGACGGCAATGCTCATTAGCAGCAAAGGTAACACACACAAGGCTCCTGGAGTTCTGTGTTCATTTCTAAGTGAATATTTCCTTAGAAATCCTTGGTGACCTGGAATTCTGCCAAAGGAGCAGTCAGTCTGCGAGTAGAGATCTCTGATGAGCCAGCTGTAAATAAAAGGCATTATTGGCCCTGGACAGTGCTGGTTCTCATTACAGCCTACTCAGGAGCCTTTGACTGACTTGTGTTTGGTTCCAGATTGTGACCCACAGCTCCTCCATCATCTGTGTTGGGGTCCGCTCCGAATGTTCAATGAGCATGGCATGGAGACCGCACTGGCCTGCTGGGAGTGGCTGCTGGCTGGCAAGAACGGAGTGGAAGTGCCGGTAGGACACTGACCCAGCTTAGCTTAGCTGTGGGTGGGTAGGATTGCATAGGAGAGAAGCTGCCCTGGCTCTGCCACCAGTGAGTACAGTGACCCTGGACACGATCGCTCTCATAAGTTGTGGTCTCCAGAAAGAGCGCTGTTTGTGGCAAAAGGTACGATGGTGTTGGAGTTGCTGGTCCAGACTGTAAGTGGAAGCCTCGGAATGGAGACCAGTGTCTGTGTGAGGCTGGAGGGCTGCCGGTTACAAACCCACTGATGTCAGAGCTGACGGGGGCAATTGCTTTCTAGACTTGCTAATTGTGGAATCAGCCATTTTACCCTAGGTCTGTGTTTCTAGTTTCATTTTTTTCATGAAGCCTCTAGGCAAAATCTTGAGTCTCACTGATTTGAGATGACTAGTATGGAAGCTGTTTCAGATTTTGGATATTTTTTTCTTGAGATTATGGAATATTTGCATGTACATAATGAAATACATTTTATGGGAAACAAGTCCCATGTGTAAGACATATTCATGTATATATCATACACATCTTATATACAGTAGTCTAAAGGAAATTTTTATGCAGTATTTTTGTTTGTTTTATACCTATAGTTATTTTGTCTGCACATGTCTGTGTACCTCATGTATGTCTGGTATGTAAGGAGGTCAGAAGATGGCACCAAATCCCCTGGAATTGAAGTTAGAGATGGCTGGGGACTAACATATGGGTGTGTGGACTAGAACCCAGGACCTCCTCCAATAGCAACCAGTGATACTAACCTGTGAACATCTCTCCAGCCCCACACCCATGCATTACCTTTTTTAGATTTATTTATTCATTATACATAAGCACACTGTAGCTGTCTTCAGACATACCAGAAGAGGGCATCAGATCTCATTACAGATGATTGTGAGCCACCATGTGGTTGCTGGGATTTGAACTCAGGACCTCTGGAAGAGCAGTCAGTGCTCTTAACCACTGAGCCATCTCTCCAGCGCCCCCCCCCCATTACATTACTTTTAATGTACCTACTTTGTTTTCTCTTCCCTGCTGTGTCAGGCTTGTCCTTTATACTATTCTGTAGAGCCACAACCGCATACAGAGCCTAACCACAGAGAATTAGAACTGATTCAGCTTCACAGGGTAGAGCAGGGGTTATGACCACTGTTGTCAACCCTCATGCTTGACATCTTGGGTTCCAGGTGCCATAGTGGCAGGGATGGTGGAGCAGCCCTAGGCTGTGGGTCCTGAGAATGTAACTGTTATTCTTATAAACTACTACCCAGGGAAGCCTTATGGCTGAGCATGATGGTACATACCCTTAATCCAGCACTCATAAGGCAACTGTGACTACAGAACAAGTTCTAGGCTAGCCAGAGTTACACAGAAAATCCTTGTCTTAAAAAGAAAAGGCAAGTAGGGTGGGCTCAGTCAGGACCTCTCAGCAAGTGTGCCCTAACCTTCCTTTTGCCTGCCAGGACAGCATCACCTACAAGATTGCCAGCACCTGTATTCCTGGCACGACCAGTCTCCTGCCACCGAGCACCATGTGCCTAGCTGGCGAGCATCCCAAGTGTAGGCTCAAACTCAGCTTCAGCTGGCCCAGTGGCCTAAGTTTATAATTGAGCTAGCTTTTCAAGTTAAATCAAGACGATCAGAAATCCAGTCCCACCTGAGCAATTGACTGAGAATACCTCAAAAAGGAGGAAAGGAATCTGGAGAGATGGCTCAGCACCTAAGAGTATTTGTTGTTCTTACAGAGGACCTGGGTTTATCTCTCAGTACTAACATGCACATGGTGTCCATATACACATATAGACAAAGCACTCACACACATAAAATATGTATTTTAATTTGGTTGAAAACAATCCCCTCTCAGTTTATATACATATAGCTCAGTGGAAGGACATCTGCCAGCATGGGAGGACCTGGGTTCGGTTCACAGCACCACAGAGAAGCCTGGGATGCAGAGATCCAGCTGCTTCCTGTGCTTGGACACTACATTATTGACATTGCTGTACCTGTCTTACCTCTGTGTGGACCAGGCTCCTACTGACATCTTACACTTCCTACAAATGCCCCAGAACATATCCTATCAGCTTTATCTCTTTACCTTTAAATAGACCCAAAATTTGGTCACATCCCAGCATTCCAGCTACATGTATTGCTCTGGCCTCCGTCTCTCCCCTGACCTTAGGGCAGCCCCGGTGTGTCAGTTACTTTCTCCTGCTATGATAAGACACCATGGCTAAGCTTGTAGAACAAGTTTTTATTTTAGCTGATGATTCCAGAGGGCAAGTCTGTAAGTGTCAGAGAGGCATGGCAGCGGGCACTGGAGTGGGCAGCTGAGAACACTAGCAGTAGAGCAGGGCTGTGTGCTCATAGTGCCCATGATGGTTCTGTAGTATCCCCTAAACAGTGCTACCAACTGAAGACCTGCTCAAATGTGAGCCTAAAATCTCTCCTTCCCTAGTGACACACTTCCTCCAGTAAGACCACATCTCCTACTCCTTCCCAAATAACCACTAACCTGGGACCAAGTATTCAAATTCCCAAGGCTTATGGAAAAATGGCATCCAAACTAGCACACTGAGCCTGCCTGCTTCCAAACTGTCCTGTACACGTGCACTTGGAACATGCAGTAAAGACTACACTGGATTGAATCTCTCTGGTTCCCAGGCCTTTTGGTGCTCTCCCCACCTCACTTAGACTGACAGACTTGTGCATCTGAAGCTCAGCTGCGCCTGTCTCTGCCCTGCTATAGCTCTGCTAGACCCTGTTGTCCTGCTCTCCCAGGCTGTTTCTGCCTAGCTGCATCCCACCTCCTTTCCTTAGAGGAATGTCACTGTGTCCAATGTTCCCTTCCATCCCACCCTGTCTAAACACTTTCCCTCTATGTGTCCTACTGCTGCTTTCTCAGGTTTAGTATGCTGTCTGTCACTTATGCCATGGGACATCCACATTTGTTTGTTCCAGAGTCTGGGAGGGCCGACTATAGATGCGGATCTTACACAGATGAGTGGGATATAGCTTCTGCTTGGCTACTTAGTCCCATCAGTTCTGGGGTTTCCTATACTTCCAACCAATTTGGTACCCCAACTTCTACCATAAAAAATACATCTAACAGTGGGTGGGAGCCAGACTCCAAAAGAAGCCACAGCAGCGAATGGTTCCTTGGTCCTCTTTGTTCCCACCTGTAACAATGCTACCTTTCTCATGAATGGCCTTTGTCTTCACCCTCTTGGCCTCCCACGTGGCATCTGTGCCTTCAAGCATCAAGAGGAATAGCAGAAGAAAGGTACCATTTGTAAAGCATGCCTGGGCTTCTCCTGAGCCTTGCCTAGTTGTCTCCCATCTTGTTTTTTAGTGCTCATTAGAACCCAGCAGTCAGCCCAAGGCACAGAGCATCTAGGTAAAAATGCCTGTGACTGGTCATGGGGTACTGATGGCGGCAGTAGTGGTGGTGGTACTGGGGTGGTACTGGGGATTGAATCCATGGCCTTGCAAATATGAGGCAAGCAATGTCCTGCAAGATCCCCAGCCTCTTGAGCCACGTCTTGCAAGAGGGTAGGTAATGGTGCTAGAAAGGAAGGCAAAGCCTGCAGCACCCACGCATTGCTGGTGCTTTTGTAGGGTAAAAGAATAACCATTTTTCTGTCTAGCCCCCACTGCTTCCGGAACACTACTCTGCTTTAGCTGGGCAACCCTCCTAGCTCAAAGTAGAAAGGACCTGGATCAGTATGGCCAGGCCAAGGGAATGACTCAGATCTTGGCACTTACAGCCTGCCCTTCCTTGGACTTCCTGGGCCACTCTCACATCTGATAAGCTAGTGAAGCTACTTTTGTGGCTTGGAAATCCTGCATATGGTACTTGCCCTCAGCATGGGTTGTTTTCAGAGTTCTTTACCTTGTTCCCTGCCCTGCTGTGCCCATGAGTTGGGGTGACAGTCAGTGGGGGTTGGGGGCTGGAGGAAGCATAAGTAGCTGCCCTGAGACATGGGTTCTGTGGTATGTTTCTTACTTTACCTTCTAATTTCATCCAGTACAGCTTTACTTTGTGTTTGTTTTAAGAAAGCATCTCATTCTGTAGCCCAGGTTGAACTCGAACTCATTACACTCCTCCTGCCTCAGCCTGCCGAGTGCTGGGATCACAGGCCCGCCCTCTGCTCTCTGGAGGTGCTGACCTTCCTTCCACATCTGCAGTTTATGCGGGAGATGGCAGGAGCCTGGCACATGACAGTCGAGCAGAAGTTCGGCCTCTTCTCTGCGGAAACAAAAGAAGCAGACCCCCTGGCAGCGTCAGAAGCAAGTCAGCCAAGGCCTTGTCCCCCTGAAGTGACACCTCACTACATCTGGATCGATGTATGTGTCTAAACTCAAGCTCTGCTGTGCTTTGTAGGGTCAGCCTTGGGGACACATGGGGCAGGCCAGCACACCAGCCAGTCTAGGTGCCCTTTCCTGAGAGAAATGGTGACCTCTGGACCCCTCCTGGTCCTCCCCGACTCCCAGAACTCCTCTTATTAGCTGCTCTCACTTCTTAGCACTACGATGAGAGTATCTATCCCACACCAGCTTACAGCTTGTTTACCTTGTACCCAGTTTCTGGTGCAGCGATTTGAGATTGCCAAGTACTGTAGCTCCGACCAGGTGGAGATCTTCTCAAGCCTGCTGCAGCGTTCCATGTCCCTCAATATTGGTGGAGCCAGGGGGAGCATGAACAGGCATGTGGCAGCCATCGGACCACGTTTCAAGTGAGGGCTCTATTTCTTTGGGGCATCTGGGTATCCTGTTACTGGCATGTGGGGCACCTGTGTAATGTGTAAACCATGGTAGGGGTGGGTCGGCATGTCCTGTGATGCTGCTATGCAATGTAGAGTAAATCCTATGGCACTGTCCTAGAACTATCAAGAAGAACTTGTAGAAGACGTGTGACCATGAGCCTCTGTCCCGTAGTACATTCCTTATCACTAGAATGCGGCTGCTGCTGTCTGTGAGGGCCTGGAAAGGCTACCAGGTGTTCAGACAGTGACCTCATAGCTCATTAGAACCATAGTTCTCCGACCACCTACAAGGACCAGTTCTCTTGTTAATGCCCAGTCTGTCACTTATTGATACTTTTCTAAAGGCAATGGGAACAAGTTAAGAAAATGATTCTTGTTGGTGTTTTCCAGTAGCATGTGGCCATCACAGAAATGAGCAGAATTGTCCTCTCTGACTCTGCTCAAACCACCACGTTGTAGTAGCCTCACTCACAGCATTAGCTGGCATCCCAGATGTACTCAGAAACATCAGTTTGTCCTCCTTTCTCTGATCTCCTCTGTTTGCTTGCAATAGTGGGTCAGGCCTCTCTTCCTTTCATATCCAAAGCTCCCTGGAGTAGATAAAGGCCTGTTTGTGATCTGCTTCCCTGGGACTTGTTAGCAGCAGATGCCAGCATCTGTAGTTCTGCTGGTGCAGACAGCCTCTGTAAAGTGGCTGTGCTGTGCTCTACCCATCTTGCACCATGCCTTAGGCCTAGCCTGACTGTCCACAATGCCCCTGCACCCCTAGTTTAGCATCGAGAGCCTCTTGCCCCCAGAGCTGGGTCACCCTGTTTTTGCCATCTGTGAACAGGCTTGTTCCACAGGGCCCATGTCACTGTCAGGTTATAGCTGGGATCTGTCCCTTGAGGAAAAACCCATTGCAACTGGATCCCACGTGTGGGATATCTTAGCTTTTCCCTGTGCAGAGAACTGTGTCTTACCCACCACCGTGGTTCCTGGCCTCATCCTACCCCAGCATTGTAAGTTCCCTGTAGGCAGGAGCAGAACAGTACCTTCCTACCTACACCTCTGAGACATTAGGAAAATAACCCCCTCCACCACACCTTTAAATTAAAATCATAGCACTGTCCCATGGGGGTGAGACTGCAGATTCCCAGTCAGAACATCGTAGAGTTCATTTGCTTTTCTCTCAACAAAAATGAAGCATGTTTTGTTTCATTTTAAAAAGTCTTTCCATGCCCATTTTATGTAATGGTAGGGATGGAACTGGGGCGTCAGGCATGCTAGGCAAGTACTCTATAAGCCCAAGCACTCACTTAGAGTGTGTTTACCCATGTGTCAGTTTGTGCTTCCTGCAGAGCCTCACTGGTCCACACACGTGCTAGGCTAATGACCTGCATCTTAGAAGAGGAAATACTTTTATTTTAGTTACCTAAATTTTAACCTACAGTTTTCTTGTACAACAATAGGGTTTTTTGTTTTTTGGGGTTTTTTTTTGTTTTGTTTTGTTTTGTTTTTTGTTTTGTTTTTTTGTTTGTTTGTTTTTTGTTTGTTTTTTTAACAGACTATAATCTTGACACCTAAAAGACAGGCAAGGGGATGAGAAATTCAGGTTATCCTAACACTTCAAAAGGGAACTGAAGGCCAACTTGGAATACGTGAGACTTTGTCTGGGGTGGGGTGAGGGGGCATCAGCTGAATGATGGTACACTGGTAATGTTTCTAGGGTCTATATTCAGAGATTCTGGGTTTGTTTAGGAGAACATACCCCTTGAGGCTCAGCCCTTGCCCAGGACTCCAACCTTGTGATCTCTCTCAGACTGCTGACCCTGGGGCTGTCCCTCCTGCATGCTGATGTGGTTCCAAATGCAACCATTCGAAATGTGCTTCGAGAAAAGATCTACTCAACAGCCTTTGACTATTTCAGGTATTACCTCGAGCTGTATTGTGCATATGAAACAGCCACAACCCAGCTAATATCACCCTGTTCCCAGGAAGTTACTTACATGAGGACATAGTTTGCCTGGTTCATGCTCATCAAACTCATGCATTGGTCCTTGTATGACTAGACTGCAATATCTTCAGCCATGTATTCAAAGCCAGGAGCCAAATGGAATACATGCAGATTGTTCCTTAAAATGAATTAATTTAAGAAATTAGGGTTAGGGGCTCACAAAGCTCTGATTCTGAGGATCTTTATGTAGTTACTAGTTCCTGGAAGACACAGATATTTTCTTTAGTTGTTCTGAAAATAATTAATTGCCCATGTTGATATAATAACCCCCTACCACTGCTTCTCTCAGCAGCCATAACCAAACTGTCAAACCAAGGTTTAAAAGTAAGAGAAAGGGGTCTGGAGAGATGACTCAGTGGTTAAGAGCACTGGCTGCTCTTCCAGAGGTCCTGAGTTCAATTCCCAGCAACCACATGGTGGCTCACAACCATCTGTAAAGGAATCTGATGCCCTCTTCTGGTCTGTCTGAAAACAGCTACATTCATAAAATAAATAATATTTTTTTAAAAAGTAAGAGAAGGGCAGGGATGGTTCAGCCATTAGAAGCACCTGCTACTTTCCCAGAGGTTCTGAGTTCAGTTCCCACCACCCATTTCAGGTGACAGAACAGCCTCTAACTCTAGGTTCTAGTCTTTTTAGTTGTCTAAATTAAGAGCAGTAAAGCACAGTGGCATATATCTGCAGTCACAGCTGTGTGGGGGGATGGGGGGCTTTAATCCCAACACTGGGAAAGCAGAGGCAGGAAGACCTCTGAGTTCAAAGCCAGCTTGGTCTACAGAGTGAGTTTCAATTCAGCCAGGGCTACACAGAGAAACCCTATCTCAAAAAATAAACAAACAAAACATTAAAATTTTCAAGCATGGTGGTATATGCCTTTAATCCCAGGAGGCAGAGGCAGGCAGACCTCTGAGCTGGAGGTCTAGAGGCCAAGACAGCCAGGGCAAAGAAATCCTGTCTCAAGAAAAAATAAATTAAGTACATACCATTTCTTTTTCCTGGTCATATAAATGATTGCTGCACAAAAACCTAGAAATATCAACTGCATAAGTCTTTGCAGATGTAGGGTGTATGGTTGTATGTATACAGCTAAGTTGTCACCTGTCACACATACTAACTCACTAGAGGCTGTGAATGTCAGCCATCTATAGTGGCATGTCTACAGTTTGATCCATCTAGAGGCTGTGTGGCAGTAGTGTCATGATCAAGGCCACCCTGCAGTGTCTAGGAATATATATAATATATTTATATATATTATAATATATATATGGAGTAACAGGCAGTCTGAGCTGTGTAGATAAAGCTAAACAGAGAGCACAGGGTAGTAATGGGGCACATAGGCCTAGGCTACTAGGACAGCCTACCTTTCTATGGAAGTTAGTGACATCACCCTTGTTGATGAGCTTCAGGATAATCTCCAGAAAATAAAAGTGAATTTTCATGTCAGCTTGCATTGCCTTGTGAATATTTTCTAGTCCCTGACTCCAGACACTCAGCTCTTTCTCTCTTGTGATTGTTTGAAGTTGTCCGCCAAAGTTTCCTACACAAGGAGAGAAGAGGCTGCGTGAAGATATAAGTATAATGATTAAGTTTTGGACTGCCATGTTCTCAGATAAGAAGTACCTGACTGCCAGCCAGCTTGTTCCCCCAGGTAAGCACTGCCTTGAGCAGCACAGCAGCAGCTGGGTGTGGAGTGAAACCAAGTACATAGGAGGAGGAGGTTGCTTTTAGAAAAGCCAGAGAAGAAAGCATTTAGCGCCCAAATGAGCTCTGGTCCTGGCCATGCCTTATGTTGTTGAAAACCCAGTACTTGCTTGCCTGTTAGCTTTCCTCCAGTCTACACTGATGCAGTTTGCTTATAAGTTCTCCCTGAACCAGCTCTCTTCCCAGGAATTCAGCATAGACCACTGTCATCTGATAGTTGTAGTCAAATGAAGATAACTTTAATAGAGGAGATTCTAAGGGCACCCCTCCAGGACAGGCACTTGGCCCATCCAGAGTAGACTGGGAACAGTGACCTCTGAGCTGAGTTTGAAAGGAAATTGTATATATGTACATATGTGTGTGTATATATGTGTACATATACATACATATACACACTCATGCATGCATGCATGTTGTGGTAAAAATAAAAAATGGGCGCAGATCCGCAGGAGCCACTCCAGCAGGGAGCCATGCACCCAGTTTCTCTCTCTACCAAGCAGTCTGTGAACCGCCCTCTCCCAGCCATCTCCCTGCCAGCTGGGAACTTAGCTCACATTCTCCACAGCCTGGTAAAATCATGACTCAACAATTAATAATTTATCAAACAGATTTATATGTTAAATTCTCAGTCTATAATATATCCACAAAATAAGCTTATAACCATTTGACAAAGATGTAAACCACCTACCTAGATAAAATGAATTGAACCATAAAAACCATTAAAAATTATCTACCTGGATCTAGAACCTCCTCCTTCAACTCCACCTTGATTCTTCCCTGCTCCCCCTCCTCTCCTGCCTTACCAAAACTTTGCCCCTGCCGCACTCTCTACCGTTCAATCACGTATCACCTTGACCTAATTAGTTCCAGCTGTCACCTGCATATAGACATCAACCTACACATGCATGCATGTATACATACATACATTCAGCCAGCCAAAGTATACTGGAACAAACAGCTTTCCAGGGCAAAGAACAGAACACTTGGAGGAAATGCTGATGTGTTCTGCAGCAGCAAACCAAGAGGAAAGCATCTCTTCAGCCCACTGAACAAAAAGTTGGTGACAAGCCACACAGAGAGATGAGGGATGGGTTTTTATAGGTAGACCTTCAGGAACAGGCTCTCGCAAGAAAAAGGAAGACTTGTTAAAGCATTAGAAGCTAGTTTTCTTTCTTGTTCATATAGAATAGAGCCTACAAATTGTGTATTTTCCCCTGTAGTTTTGCTCAGATTCCTGCTGTTTCAGACAGTATAGTGCAAGTGGGCAAGCAACTGCCATGCTTATCAAAAACAAAACAACCTGTGACGGGCTAGAGAGATGGCTCAGTGGCTAAGTGGCTTCCAGAGGACAGAGCTCAGTTACTAGCTTACCACCATCTATGACAGGAAATTCAACACTGTTTTCTGTCTCCGTAAACACCTGTACATACATCCCTGCAAAAGACCCATACCCACAAAACTTTTTTTTGAAACTGATCTTTGTTTTATTCTATTTTAAAGATCTAGGATTATGACAAATTTTAGGAAATTTTCCATGTAGAATGGTTAGAATAAAAGAATTCATAGGTTTGGAAAATTGAGTCTGAAAGGGCTTATCACAAATCTGGTCTGCATTTGGCTTCTCGTGGCTGAGAACTATGTTTCTTTATGATGTCTTTTTGATGTTGACGTTTTCCAAGAAGGAGTTTCCCTGTGTAGCTCAGGCTGTCTTAGAACTCACTCTGTAGAGTGACCAGACTGGCCTTGGACCCAGAGATCTCCCTGCCTCTACCTCCAAGGCATGTGCCCTGCTTTATGATGACTTTCTTCTTTCTGGACAAGGTCCTTCACTGTCCTGGAACTTGCCAAGTAGGCTGGGTTGGCTGGCCAATGAGTCACCTCTGTCTCCATCTCTGCAGCATCAGGAGTACCAGGATGTATACCCAAATTATTTAATGTAGGTTACAGGGAAGTTGACTTTAGGGACCTGTGCTTGCAAAGCTAGACTTGCCAAGCTTTCTTCCTTGTGATGCCATGTCTTGAGTCACCTCATCCCAGAGCCTTCAATGTGTTTACCCACAGATAACCAGGACACCCGAAGCAACTTGGACATAACTGTGGGCTCTAGACAACAGGCTACACAGGGCTGGATCAACACATACCCCCTCTCCAGTGGCATGTCAACTATCTCCAAAAAATCAGGTTGGTCAGGGTATGGGGTTGCTCCTCCATCTTCAAGCCAATCTTGAGTTCCCTTCCTGGTGGAGTGATGTACATTCACTCAGAGCATTAAATGTCAGTGCCTTCTAGATTTTAAACAGCTGAGACTGGGGGTGGTAGAATACATGTCCAAGATTTTTGTTTCAGTTGCCAGTGTACCATCAAAAGAAAAGACAGAGCAGAGAAGTGGCCTCAAAGGACAATGACCATGTCTCATCTCTGCTTCCTAGGTATGTCTAAGAAAACTAACCGGGGTTCCCAGCTGCACAAGTACTACATGAAGCGCAGGACACTGCTGTTGTCACTGTTGGCCACTGAGATCGAGCGCCTCATCACTTGGTACAACCCGCTATCAGCCCCAGAGCTGGAGCTGGACCAGGCAGGGGAGAACAGTGTTGCCAACTGGAGATCCAAGTACATCAGCCTGAGTGAGAAGCAGTGGAAGGACAATGTGAACCTTGCCTGGAGCATCTCTCCATACCTCGCTGTGCAGCTGCCAGCCAGGTAGGCCTCTCAGTCACCCCAACCTCACCACAAGTCCAGCTGTATCATGAGAGCAGTGAAATATCACATGACTTCTGTCAAGGACACTCAGCATACTCACGTACTCTATGCAGAGGCTACACAGTGACCATTATGATCTTGTCAGCTCCTACCTAGATGCTACAACATCCAGAGCCCAAGAAGGGTTGAGAGCCACCATGGGTGACTGGGGAATGTAGCTCTGTGGTAGAGCTTTTCTCTAGCATTCACAAGGCCCTGATTCAGTCACTGGAACTATTTTAAAACAAATGGTGTACTGTGTAAAGACTTTCCTCCTGGGAGGTAGTCCATAGAAACAATTTGGGAGAGTTTGGGCTGTATTTGAATGACGCCATCTTTCAGCTGAGCTAAGAACACACTCTTGCTGTGGCTGTGGCTAGCTGCCTAGTGTACCATGGTTACACACATACATGCATGCATGCATACACGTATGCATATATATATTCAGCCAGCCAGAGTATACTAGAACAAACAGCTTTCCAGGGTAAAGAACAACACTCAGAGGAAATACTGACGTGTTCTGCAGCAGCAAACCAAGAGGAAAGCATCTCTTCAGCCCTCTGAACAAATAGCTGGTGACAAGCTATAAGGTGATTCTCTTAGATGGAAATAAACCTTTAGCCTGACGATAGGTGAGACGGGCTGCAGAGGTCCCGTGACAGTCCCACATGGTCCTTCAGCCTTCTTCCCTACTTCCAGGGATAGGTACTTTAACTGGGAGCCAAGGTGTACCACTTTCCTATTGCCTCTACCTGGTCCTCATAAGTCCTTTCAAAGCAGAATGTTCATGGAGACTTTCCTTTGCATTAGCCTGGGTCAGTAACGCCTGCAGGTTTACATCTGCCCACTCACCACTAGGTGAGGAGCCTTGTGGGTTTGGACTGAAGTAAGATGCTGAGGGCCAGGGGAAAGAGCTAAATGATAGTTTTTGAAGAAAGGTCTACCTTTCCCTTTTATTTGTTGATTTGGTTGGTCTTTTGCTGTGGAGGAGTGGTGTGTGTGTGTGTGTGTGTGTGTGTGTGTGTGTGTGTGTGTGTGTGTGTGTGTGTGAATGTGAAGGTTGGCAGCAAGGACATTTGTCCACTAAACCATTTTGAGACAAGGCTTCTTTGTCCTTCAGAGTGGCCTCCAGTTGTGGTAGTCTCCTGTCACCTCCTCATGAATGTTGTAATAACTTTTCAGACATAATGTATTGCTTGCCTACAACGTTTAGATGTCTGTCATAGAGTGTTGATCTAAGTCCCTCCCCCTGAGTATTTCCCTCTGGCTCGTCTGTGGCAGTAAAGAAATGTAGCTGCTAGTAAGGCTACCCAACCTAAGTCCTCTGTGCACTGTAGGTTCAAGAATACAGAAGCCATCGGAAACGAAGTGACCCGTCTCGTTCGCTTGGACCCAGGAGCTGTTAGTGATGTCCCTGAAGCCATCAAGGTAGAACAGCCCACATATACCAGCTCAAGTTCAAGCTAGATCTAGAATGTCTTCCAGAGAGGCCTGGCTACTCCTCATAGCTATGGCTCAGCTCATAGGACTGAGGAACATCATGGCCACCGGGCCATGTGCAGGAACAGGCTGTTCACATCCTGCCAGATGAATGGACGTGCTTTATTAACCTACACACTTCTCAATTACGTTGTTATTAACCATCACTGATGAGCCTAGTGAGACCTTGTCTCAGTAGAGTTAAAGGGCACAATGGTGCACACCTTTAATCCCAGCAGTCGTGAGGCAGAGGCAGGCAGACCTCTTGAATTCAAGGACAGCTGGCAATACAGAGTGAGACCCTGTCTCTAAAACAATTATTACATCTATTACACCAGAAAGACTGGGTAACCTCAGTGGTAGGATTTTTTTTAACTCCCGGCATTTTCTGTTTTTAGTATGTAGGAATCATTATGTTTATGGTAGGAAATATTTAGTCTGCTTTAGTTTAGCTTATTGAAATGGGTTCATATACTTCAAGCTAAACTCAAATTCAGATTTGCTAAAGATGTCCCCCATTCTCCTCCTGCCGTGTGGTCATATATATACAACCAGAGCTGGTTTTCTGCAGTGCTGGGATCACTGCTGCCAGCCTGGAACACACTACCTCCTGAGCAACACTGCCAGCCTGGAACACACTACCTCCTGAGCAACACTGCCAGCCTGGAACACACTAGCTCCTGAGCAACACTGCTAGCCTGGAACACACTAGCTCCTGAGCAACACTGCCAGCCTGGAACACACTAGCTCCTGAGCAACACTGCCAGCCTGGAACACACTAGCTCCTGAGCAACACTGCCAGCCCCTCTACTTGGACTTACTGTAATTACACTACTTTGTATAGGATGTCAGAAGCACTTTCCATTTTTTCTTGGCCTAGAGTTTACCTTGTAGACCAAGCTAGCCCCAGGTTCACAGAGATCTGTGCCCCTGCCCACCGTGTGCTGGAGTTACCCTTTGCTGCAGCCATTCCCACGCAGGCCATGACTGAAGGACCCCTGTAACCCTGTCTCCCAACTCTCTCCTCAGTTCCTTGTCACCTGGCACACCATTGATGCCGATGCTCCGGAGCTCAGCCATGTTTTATGCTGGGCGCCCACGGACCCTCCCACAGGCCTCTCCTACTTTTCCAGCATGTACCCACCACACCCTCTCACTGCACAGTATGGGGTGAAAGTCCTGCGGTCCTTCCCTCCGGTGAGTCTGCAGCCCTGTTGAGCCCTAGGGTATTGCTGTCCCGTGTGGTTATGTGGGTAGATGCAAGACAGCTCAGCCAGGCACCCAACTGACTTCAGTAGTTGAAGAGGGTGAAATTGGGCTACGGTGGCACGCCTTTAATACCAGCACTAGGGAGGCAGAGTCGGGGGATCTCTGAGTTCTAGACCAGCTAGGACTACTCATGAGTTTAGTTGTAATTCATGTGTTTTCTAGTTGTATGTGTTTGTTCATTTGTATGTTTGCTCTGAGAGGTGAGCAGTGTACCCATGCCTCCTACCCCAACAAGCAGTAGCCATGGTGAGGGTGTCTTTAGCAGGAGGGTTTCTGTAGAATGTTTAGAACCCTGATTGCTACAGTCTCAGCACCAGCAAGTGTGGAGTAACTTTCAGACCCTTTGCCTGGGAGCTGCACTGTTTGCTTGTTTGAATTCATCAGTGTGTCGTTTCAAGCCTTTCCCAGTTCTCCAGCAGAGGGCAGCATCCCGTGGGCAGGTCCAGGGCTCATTGCCGTTTTAAGTGTTGAAACCTCTGAAATCAATCCTTCCTCCTCGACAGGATGCCATTCTGTTCTACATCCCCCAGATTGTACAGGCCCTCAGATACGACAAGGTGAGTGTCCTCCAAGAGCTGTGCACTCCCTCAGGAACAGGACTGTCCAGTCAGTCAGAGCTGAGCCCTTTCTCTCACTGCCGAGTGGTTGGGCTCTGGTATATTTTCTAGCTGTTTCTTCAGGTGGGCAGCTTGTCCTAGTATCCCCATTGTTGGGTCAGGTATTAGCAAAGTACATGAGCTCCCTCAGACTGGCTGTTGTCATGGAGAACCGATGGGGCTTAGGTGAGCTGGTGAGGGTGTGTTCTACTCCTGTGTGCATCCTGCTGAGGATGCAGAGGTGAGCCATTCAGTTCACTGTTCTCAGGCCCTTCTGGAGTTCAGAGACCCTGGACTCTGAAGACCTGGAGCTGCAGGCAGTTCTGAGCAGCCTTCTGTTGTGCTGGGAACTGAACTCTAGTTCTCTCCCAGGGTGTGCATGTTCTTATCTGACGAGCCATCTCACCAAGCCTAAGACATGGTCATTAAAACTAGGAGTTCCTGAGAATATGGGATGGCTTAGGAAAATAGCAGCCTTGTGTGTGAGGACCATGCGTGTGTCTGTCCCTGGCATCCACGTAAACCCAGACCTGGGGAGCCAGAAGTAAAGAGGTTCCTTGGAGCTATCCAGCCAGTTTAATCAAATCAACAAGCTCCAGGTTTGGGGAGTGACCATATCTTAAACACGTAGGTGAAGAGTAACTCAGAGCCTTCAGTGTCAGCATTTCGCATCAGCCCACAGCCATTCGCAGACACTGCGGTGTATATATACCAGAGAGAGACAGAGAACAAGAGAAAGAAAAAAACTGGAGCTACAAGATAATGGCAGGAAAAAAATGAAATGAAGGAGAAGTCTTTAAGATGACAGCTGTCAGTGTGTGGGTGACATGTAACTCTGTGTACTCCCACAGAGCTTTCTGGACCCTGTCCCTGTACAACCTTATATGTGAGCTTTTGGCATCTAGGCTACTTGTTTCTTGTATTTGACAACAGTAGAAATTGATAGCCATGGTTCTTAAATACCAGGAACTAACACAGGAAGCCCAGGCCTGTGGTGTAGACTTTATGCCATAAGCCCTAGCCCAAGGTACACAGCCCTAGCTAGACTTAGCACTGGCTCTAAAGGTGTATCCACATAGGGAGCCATATAGCCAAGCAGTGGGAGTCACTTCTTGCATGAGGTGAGGAAACGTTTCTTCCAGGGGTAAAGGCTGACTGTTGCCTTGACTTCCTGTAGATGGGCTATGTGCGTGAGTACATTCTCTGGGCTGCAGCCAAATCCCAGCTTCTGGCACACCAATTTATTTGGAACATGAAAACTAACATCTACCTTGATGAAGAAGGGCACCAGAAAGATCGTGAGTATTTTGGCCTGTCAGGCCTCTACCCAGATCACCCTTAGAAGCCACACAGGGTTTCTGCTTTCTGCTACCTCAACCTGGAACACATGGTGGAAGAAGAAAACAGACTCCTGCAAACTATCCTCTGGTCTTAGTATGTGTGCCATAGTGTGTGTATGTCTACACACACAAGAATAACTAAATAAAAAGTAAATGAAAGCCGAGCATGATAGCACATGCCTTTAAACAGCACTTGGGAGGCAGGAGCAGGTGAATCTCAGTGAGGGTGAGGCCAGCCTCATCTAAGAAGCAAGGTCAGGCCAGCTAAAGCTACACATTGAGACCTGATCTCAACAAAACACAGCACAACCTTCCCTGCCCACTCACTACCTACACCACCAGAGCCATCATTACCGCCTGACCACCATCAGTCAGCACTGCCCTTCATGGGACCATACTGTGGTGGCTGTGGTCCACTGTAATTACCAAAGTCATTATAGTTACTATCACCACCACAGATACCTCCACCAAAGTGCCCTCCTTCATTGACGGTAACCATCATAACCTCCTCGAGTACCATTTGGTTTCTCTATTCTGGTCCACTTTCACCATAGCCTCCTCTTCACCAGAGTTTCCACCACATCCAAAGTTCCCTCTATGACACATGGCCAGATCTACTCAACAGCTCTTCTGTGATCCAGTAGGCTGCATCTCTTGTTTAAAGGGGGCCTTTCCTTTCCCACTTCACAACTGTGGCCATTAGTACTACAGTATTTCTGAACACATTTACCAGCTGCATTGTGATCACCATAACTTACAAAAGCAAATCTTCTTTTCCACTCTGCTTCTCTCTGGTTTTTGTTTGTTTGTTTTTTGAAACAGGGTTTCTTAGTATATGTAGCCTTGGCTGTCCTGGAACTCCAGACCCTGTCTCGAAGGAAGAAGGAAGGCAGGCAGGCAGGCGGCTGACTAGCTAGCTGGGCATGGTGGTGCATGCCATCAATTCCAGCATTCAGAAGCCAGAGGCAGACTGACCCCAGTGAGTTGCAGGCCAGCTGGGACTATGTAGGAAACCCCTGTCTCAGACCAACAACAACAAAGCCAGATATGGTGAAATAATGGTAGGGTTTGGAAGGTAGAAGCAGGAAGATCAGTAGTTCATGCCAGCCTCAACTACATGAAACCCTATCTTTTAAAAGGGACTTATGTAGCTGAAGCTGTATCTCAGTTGGTAGAATGCTTGCCTAACATGCACAAAGCCTTAGGTTTGTACTCCACACCACCTAAAACAGATGTGGTGGTGCACATCTGTAACCATTAAGAAGTAGGAACTAAAGGATCGGAGCTTCAACGTCAGTTTGGGATATCTGAGACCTGTTTCTAAAAGCCATGTGCGGTACAGCCTATCCTTGTGATCCTAGCATCTGGGAGCAGAAGAAGAGAAGTTTCGAGGCTGATTGAAGCTGGGTAGCATGCTGGAGGCGTCTCCAGTCTGGGCTCCATGAGACTGAAATTGTTGCTGTTGTTGACACATAAAAAGTCATGAAGCGTCTCGGTCTTAGCGCCATCTTCCTTGAAACTCCTGCGCCATGAGAGCGAAGTGGCGGAAGAAGAGAACGCGCAGGCTGAAGCGCAAGAGAAGAAAGATGAGGCAGAGGTCCAAGTAAAGCAGCGTGTGCACCCACGAAGCCTGCAGGAGCAGAAGGGATGCTGAGGGCCTGGACACCGGAACAGGTTGTTGGACTGTACGCTGCTGTCAACAATGAAGTCTCCGTAGACCTGGAGCTCCGCCTCGCCGAGATCACCCGGGGAAGATGACTGCCTTTCTTACAACCAAAACAGTCCTGCTGGCCCTCCGCCCTGGACCTTTGGCATTCTGGACTAGTTCTGTTCTCTCTTGTGGCCAAGTGTAACTGGTGTACAATAAATCCTCTTGCTGTCAGCTGAAGAATCAAAAAAAAAAAAAAAAAAAAAAGTCATGAAGCCAGTCATGGTGACACATACATGTAATCACAGCTTCTCAGTTAGGAGATAGAAGCAGAAAGATCAAGAGTTCAAGGTCACCCTCAGTTTCAACCTAGGAGAATGAGACCCTGTCTCATACAGATAGATAGATAGATAGATAGATAGATAGATAGATAGATAGATAGATAGATAGATAGATGGATGGATAATAAACCCATTAAGATAACTCACTAGATAAAGCCAGTAAACCTGACCTAAATTTAATTCTCAGGTTCCCACAAGGTTGAAAAAGAAAAGCAGCTCTTACAGACTGTCCTTGGACCTCACATGTGTCATGCTCATGTGCACCCCAGTGCAACAGCAGTAGTGGCAGGCACAGTTCCTGAGCTGTGAGTGCTGAAATACACAGGTCCTCAGGGCTGGCTAGCCCTCCAACCTAGAGTCATCAAACCACAAGCCAGTGAGAGACTCAGAAAGCAAGGACAGTGCCCAAAGAACAAGGCTAAGGTTAACTGACTGGCCTACCGTGCACACACGCACACCCCACATACGAAGGAAAGTCTCAGACAGCCTGGTGCTTCTCAGAATGGTGGGGTCTTCAAGTATGGCAGTGGCCCAGAAAGTACATTGTTTGCTCACATACAGAAATACTGAAAAGGCATGTTCTCGTGTAGAGTATAATAAAACTAGACCAGGTGGTGTGCCTGTAATAGCACCCAAATGCTAGGGATGAGGATTGTCACTCACAGGCCAGAGTGAGCATTGTAGTTAGACCCTGTCTGAAAACAAAAGAGCAAAAAAAAAAAAAAAAAAAAACAAGTAACTTGGCACTGGGATGTGTCTTGAGTCGATGGGATGTTTGCCCAACATGCATGATGCCTGGAGTTAAGTCCCCAGCACCAGCACAACCAAACTGGGAGTCATGGCACACATCCATAAACAAAAGCACAGCACTTGAAAAGCGGAGGCACAGGAGTCACAGGTCCAAGGCCAACCTGGGTCACTTGCTACCCTATCTCAAAGCAAACCATTGGTGTGTGTCACCTGGGACTCTGTCAGGTGACTGGTGCACACAGGCCTTGCCTTGAGCTTTGCTTCAGGGGCTAAGAGAAACTTAGAGCACAGCCGTGTCTACAGCAGAGGGGGGGTGATGGTATGTCATGGGTTAGGTCTAGAGTCTTTTCCACACGTGGGCAGGCTGCTGGGAGACCCCCGCATGGCTGTCTAGCAAACACCTTCAAGGATCTCTGTGGTGACCATAAACTCATCATTTTTGTCTCCTCAGCTGACATTGGTGACCTTCTGGAGCAGTTAGTAGAAGAGATCACAGGGTCTCTATCAGGCCCAGCCAAAGATTTCTACCAACGGGAATTTGATTTCTTTAACAAGATCACCAATGTGTCAGCCATCATCAAGTAAGTGGCTACTCTTCAAAGACTGTCTTCTGAGACGTCTTGTTCTTATCCGTTTCTCTCTGCTGGCATCAGCCCCGGCTCTCCACTCGTGTGGCTTTCAGAAGCACTGCCCGTTTGCATGGACAAGGCAGAGCATTATTGACATTTGCCACTTGTCTAAGGTGACCTAGGGAGAAGAGCATTGGGCACAGCTCTTGTCAGCGTCTTCCACTCTAGCCTCCCCTCAGTGTGTGTGTGCATTCATTGTGAGCCCTTACATGTTGCAGGGACCATAACCTCAGACACAAAAAGGTTAGAAAGTTCATCACCATAAGAGGAACAGTGTAGCTGGGCACACTGGCTTACACAAGCCTTTAATTCCAGCACTTGGGAGGCAGAGGCAGGTTCGAGCCAGCCTGGCCTACATGGTGATTTCTGCGACAGTCAGAGCAACATAGACTGTGTCTCAAAACACTAAGCATACAGGGATCGGGTGGTGTGGGACAATATGAACATCTTAATGTGTACTTGACGTGTGCAGACTGTAGCCAAGAAAGAGGATGGTGTCCCATAACCCCCTGCAGGGCTGTAGTCCCAATAATCTAAAACTCCTCATTGGAGAATTTTTTTTATGGGGAAAGGGTTGAAACGATAGCTCTCTAAATACTCCTGACAGTTCTGGAACTTGCCAAATAGACCAAGCTGGCCTCCTGGGTGCAGGACTAAAGGCTTACCCAGCCTCACTGGAGTGTTAAAGGTGAGGACCTATCCTAAACATACTGGCCTTTGGGAAAATCCCTAGATTCAAATCATAGCAGGTGGGTACATTTCTAGGGCATCTTGATACAATAACCAAAAAGTTCCAGTCTCACTCAACCTCACCCTCAGCTAGCCTAGGTCTCAGGGGCTTACCAGTGAGGGTCACACAGTAAGTTATAGAAACAGCATTTCAGCCTGGACCTGTGTTGGGCCCCCACTCACCTGTTCTCTCTGTACCTCAACAGCAGCACACATACCATAAAATGTGAGGACAGAGGTGTCAACAAACAGTTCCACTTAAGCCTATACCACCTTCTGGGCCATCTGTCTTCTCTGAGGAGTGAAGGCAGACATAGATTCCCTAAGCATAGACTCCTGACATTCTGAGCCTGGTAGAGCCAGGTATAGTTGGGTTATCAGTGACAAAAACAGTGTCCTGAGCAAAAACTGCAAACCAGTTTCTGCAGGAGACAGAGCAGCATCTTTTTGTTTGTTTGATGTAACCCTTAAAACTGAGGCCTTCAGATCTGAGTGAGGCTCAGTCACCGCATTCTCTTATTCCTCAGGCCCTATCCTAAAGGCGATGAAAGAAAGAAGGCTTGTCTGTCAGCTCTGTCTGAAGTGAAGGTGCAGCCTGGTAAGCTGGCATCCTTAGGCCAGTGAGGCAAGAGGGAACTACAGCCTTACATGGGGTGAGGCCAGTGTGGTAGGCCAGCTGGGTGCATTGCACACTTAGACCCTTTAGCATACAGTACCAGGGGATGGACTTCCTCTTGTCTGCTTACTGGACATATTTACTAGGAACAGGAAGATGGAGGGGTGTGCTGATAGCATGCTAGGCCAGTGCAGCCAGGGTGGGGGTCTCCACAGAGAAGCACTAACCTGGTACCAACCCAGGGCAGATCAGGTTGATCATGAAGCTGAGGTCCAGAGCACCCTGGAGAAACATGTCCTAGGAGGCTGAGTTCCTTTGCTAGCTATCTGGAGGGATTGTGAAGGGCCAGTCAGGAAAGACAGACCCACAGTGAACTGAATAAGCCAGGGCTGCTGCAGGCAAGGCAGGGCTCCTCAGAAGGAGGGGCGCCCCTCCCCCCACGTTACATGCACCTGTACCTCTTCTGCATCTCCCAGGCTGCTACCTGCCCAGCAACCCTGAAGCAATCGTGCTAGACATTGACTACAAGTCAGGGACGCCAATGCAGAGGTGAGTGCCTGCTCACACTCTCCTGCCTCCTGGGTCTCTCCTGACTGCCTCATGCGCTGCTTTTCTTTCCAGTGCTGCAAAAGCGCCGTATCTGGCCAAGTTTAAGGTGAAGCGATGTGGAGTGAGCGAACTTGAAAAAGAAGGTCAGTAGGGAACTTAGGCAATGTGGCTGTCTCTCCTCAGCACATCCTAAACAAGGTGTCTGGGCTCATTCTTCCTCTGAAAATGGCAGGGTACTCTGAGGCTCTCCACCCCTGTGGTTGTAGGGGATGCTGTTCAGCACCACTCCCTCTCTGCCTGTCTCTCTGTCCCTACAAATTTTAAAAGGACGCTTTTTGGACAGTTATCATCTAGTATGGTTTGGTTGGTTTTCTTTTTTTTTTTTTTTGAGGCAGGGTTGCTCTGTACTGAAACTTGCTGTATACACCATGCTGTTCTCGAACTCCGAGATTCACCTGCCTCTGCCTCCTGAGTGCTGGGATTTAAAGTGTACACCAGCACCATCCAGCTTAGTATCACTTTTTTTAAATGATGGCATCTTCAAATATCTTAGTTCTAAATAAGATCGTTTGTGGTTTGGGGTGTGAGCTCTGGGGACACAGGCCAGTGTGGAGAGGTCCCTTGAGTAGCCTGGCTACGTGCTGGCTCTGAGTTCTCAGCTTGGACCCTAGGGGCTTTTTTTCAGTTTCTTATAAACCTGTCTATTCTGTGTTTTTAGGGAAATGCCTGGCCAATGATTCCATGTGACTCCTTAGTGCTTTGCAGAACTCACTCTCAAGATCCCAGGTCTTTCTACCTGGGAGGCCACCTCACAGCAGTCAGGCTCACAGATGGTAATCCTGCCCTACAGGTCTGCAGTGCCGCTCAGACACAGAGGATGAGTGCTTCAGGCAAGAGGCTGATGGCAAGAAGATCTGCTGGCAAGCAGCCATCTTCAAAGTGGGGGATGACTGCCGACAGGTGACAGAGCTGGCAGGGCAAGGCAGAGACCTCATGTTGTGAAACCTGACCCTTTACACGATTCAGGTGCTGTGGAGGCCTTAGAGCAGACACAGAAGCCCCTCCCTTCTTCCGGCCCCACCCCTCACCATTTTTAAAGGGATATCCTTACTGGCAGCCCCCTGACAGCCCAGCCTGGCTGGGCAGTGAGGCCGGTCTGCCCCTTCCCTTGCTAACAACCTGTATGAGCCCCCAGGGCCACTAGCTTCTGAGTGGTCTAGGAACTGAGGGGAAATACTGACTGCATCCTGTGCCTTCTGCCTTCTCTGTCCCAGGACATGTTAGCCCTACAGATCATTGACCTTTTCAAGAACATTTTCCAGCTGGTTGGCCTGGACCTCTTCGTTTTTCCCTATCGGGTAGTGGCTACTGCCCCTGGGGTGAGTTCCTGGAGCATGATGGGCAAAGAGATCAACCATCATATCACTACTCCCACCTAACTGTCCCTCCCCCTTTCCTTCCTAGTGTGGGGTGATTGAGTGCATCCCAGACTGTACCTCCCGGGACCAGCTGGGCCGCCAGACTGACTTCGGCATGTATGACTACTTCACACGCCAGTATGGGGATGAGTCTACCTTGGCCTTCCAGCAGGTAGCTACCCCAGGGCCTCAATTCACCCATTATCTACCTTCTGTCTTCTCTGTTAGGAGCTAAGTCTGTTGCCATAGCTTTCCCTTAGGATTACAGAAGCCTAGAACCCCAGGGCGCAGAAGGTGCTGCTGTCCCACACTCCACACAGCTGCACTCACCGACAGCTCTGCCTCTGATGTGGGCCACAGAGCCAGGGTGAAACCACAGACCTCTCCACACAGGCACGCTACAACTTCATCCGAAGCATGGCCGCCTACAGCCTCCTGCTGTTCCTGTTGCAGATCAAGGACAGGCACAATGGCAACATCATGCTGGACAAGAAGGGGCACATCATCCACATCGGTCAGCAGGCTATACCAGTGTACCCTCCCTTTGCCATTGCAGAGGGCAAGCCGCCCCAAAGCCACAGCTAGACTTCTGTAGATGTGGCTGGCCAGGCCCTGGGGAGCTGAGACCTCGATTGGCAACCCACACTCTCGACGTGAGAGCTAATGGCATACCTCTGCTCTAACCTGACACTCCCCTGCTTCTGTCCCCTGTGCCTGAGTCCTTCTCCCATGGAATTAAGCCACCCTGGCCTAGTCCTGCCCCAGTTCAGGCAGTTTTTGGGATTTTGCAGACTTTGGCTTCATGTTTGAAAGCTCACCGGGTGGCAACCTTGGCTGGGAACCAGACATCAAGCTGACAGACGAGATGGTGATGATTATGGGGGGCAAGATGGAAGCCACACCCTTCAAGTGGTTCATGGAGATGTGTGTCCGAGGTTATCTGGCTGTGCGGTGAGTCCATGGGTGATACGGGAGGGATATCAAGGTGGGAACCGGGGTTAGCACCAGAAAGGAGTTCAGCACTCCCATCTGACAGATGCCTGAAACTCCAGCTCTGTGAGCGCCATTGCCCACTCTGGCCTGAGGCACATATGTAGGCACACACATGCACACACTCAAACGTGCACACACAGAGATAACATTTTAAGACATGGTCTCACTAAATAGTTCTGGCCGTCCTGGAATCACCATGTAGACAAGGCTATAGAGATAGCTGGGCCATTAAAGACTAGGCTCACAGCCAAAGACACTCTGGTCACCCATCTCTTCTGTGTGATTATTTTCGCACTCTGAACCTCCAGCCAAATCTTCTAGGTCCCACAGCTGACCCTGTCATGTCCCAATACCCTTCTCTCCCTCTGGACTTCTGGCTAGCCTTTTACCATAGCCCCAGCACCACCAAGGCTACGTGAGAGACTGGCATCAACCAAATGTCAGCACATCCCAAATGTTATTATGGCTAACACCAAACAGCATCTTTGAAAGCACTACAGGAAGCCTGCTTAGTGGGGAGGATCACTCAGCCATACAGCATGGTGTGTGGGGAAGTAGCAGCTGGACCACAGGACCGTGAGCAGGGTACCTCACACTGGTTTTGTCCCCCACCCTCTGTCTCCACAGCCCCTATATGGATGCAGTCGTCTCCCTGGTTACACTCATGTTGGACACAGGCCTGCCCTGTTTCCGAGGCCAGACAATCAAACTGTTAAAGTAGGTACCATTTGGGGAAGAGTTGTCCATCTGTTTCTATCCAGAAATGTTTTGTGTATCTGTGGAGCCCCAGAGCAGACAGGGTTTCTTGAATGGCCATGTGGCCATGAACCTCCACGTGGCCTGGTAGTTGGAGAGGATCAGGGGGCACACTGGACCACAGCAGGTTCGTCAGCGGGACCGATTTGCACACATGCCTCCTTTCATCTCTGCCCAGACACAGGTTCAGCCCGAACATGACAGAGCGGGAGGCTGCAAATTTTATCATGAAGGTCATCCAGAACTGTTTCCTTAGCAACAGGCAAGTGACTTCCTGTCCCCGAGTCCCTGTTCCCCAAGCAAGTGTGGAGGGCTCCCAATGATGAACCTTCACTGTCCTCACTTGACCTTGCAGGAGCCGGACCTATGACATGATCCAGTATTACCAGAATGACATCCCCTACTGAGGACCGAGTGTCAGGGCAGCTAGTACTGTCACCGCAAGCCTGGGTGTGGAGGTGACAGGCACATGAACTTTGATCACAGGTGTGAGTCTTTCACACTGGACACATTCCTTATTTGTCCACCTGTCTGTGTTGGGACATGAAGTATTTTCTTGTGTAAACATGAAAAATTGACATGAAAAAAAATAAAATCCTAAAATGTGCTGCTTTTGTTTGGTTGGGTAACACTTGTCCTGTAGTTAAAGGCGCCCTTTGAGTTCCTGATCCTTAAGTAGACTTGCTTTGGTTTTGGTGCTGAGGATCAACCCCAGGGCCTGTGCATGCTGGGCAGGCATCCCCACTCCCTAGCTATAGCCTCAGCCTCTCCAAAGGAGACTTTCCTCAGCCGGTCTTTGCCTCTGTGTGTCTGACGGCCCTGTGTGGATGTGGCTGTTTCTGGCAAGTCAAGCACCAAATAGGTGTGTACCAGTTGTGGTCTCAAAAGTAAAACTGTAAACTGGAGTCTGTAGTCCAGTGGTTAAAGCATTGCCTGACTAAGGCCAACAGCCCCGAGATGCCAGTCAGTAGTGGGACTGGGAAAGCAAAAGTGAGAGGCCAGAGCTTCCACACCGGGGGCCTGGCACCTCTCGGCCTAGCTTTGTTTGCTGTTTGGCTTTTCTAAACAGGGTTTCTCTGTGTAGCCCTGGCTGTTCTGGAACTTTCTGGAGACCAGGCTGGCTTTGAACTCACAGAGATATGCCTGCCTCTGCCTGCTGAGTGCTGGGATTACAGGTGCGTTCTACCACTGCCCGGCTGGTAAGATCATTTATGTGTGTGTGGTTTACATGTAGTTTGTGCACCAAGACTATGGTGGTTTGAATAGGTCTGGCACCCAGACTCATTCGTTTGGATACTTAGCCACAGGGAGTGGCTCTATTAGAAAGTGTGGCCTCGTCAGAAGTGTGTCACTCTGGGGGAGGGCTGAGAGGTCTCAAATGTTCAACCTGCACATTGTGGTACAGTCTCCTGCTGCTGCCTGGGAATCAAGATATTGAATTCCCAGCTCCTTCTCTAGTTCCCTGTCTCTGGACACTGCCACGCCTCCCACCGTGACAGTAATGGACTGAACTTCTGAAACTGTAAGCCAGCCCCAATTAAATGTTTTCTTTTATAAGCATTGCCATGGTCATGGTGTCTTTGCACAGCAATGGGACCCTAAGTAAGACAGTGACCATACCTGGTGCTTGGTTAGAGAACAAGAGGGCATTAGATGCCCAAGAACAGGAGTTAACGCTGTTGTCAAACACCTCGTGTGAATACTGGAAATTGATCACCTCGTTTCCCATTAGCTGGAGCTCACCAGTTCTTACCTGTCTCCACCTCCCAACAAGGGGTTACTGACATTGCCACATCTGGCTTTTCTGCACAGGTTCTTGGGATCAGACTCACCACATCAGGTCCTTTCTCCAGGTTTAACAGACCACTTCTTAGGGCAGCCAGTGAACTCAACAGAAAAGCTGTAGTTGTTTAGATGCTGTGTTTATAGCTTAGCATTCACAAGCACTGTGCTGAGTTCAATCCCGAACAGAATAAACCACCCCTGGTGGCTCATGCCTGTAATCCACTCAGGAGCAGGAAGATAGGTCAAGCTCACTCAGCTACATTGTGAGTTCAAAGCGGAGCTGAGACCACACACACACACACACACACACACACTTGTAAATAAGTAGTCTAGAGCTTATTTGTGCAGGATCAAAATGGAACCCAGATTCATTTCCATTCGGCAGGACATTCCCCACAAAGCCCACAGTGGCAAGCATACAAGACGCGATGTGCTCAGATGCTGTGAAGGAGGTGTGGAGAACTCGAACCTGCCAAGAGGGAACACCAACGTAGAGGTAGATCTGGAGTAACTGTGTGTCCGCATCTAGGGAAAATAGTCCACCCGCTACCGAGGGGACCCAACAGGCCAGCACCCCTCCTGCCCAAAGCTCAGGTTCAAAATAGCAGACGACGTCCTAGAGGAGTAGGGCTGACGCTCAGCAGCCAGGGTTACCAGAAAGGACCGTCCCGACATAATCAGCCCCGCTCAGGTGACAGGAACACACACGCACGCGCTCGGGTGACAGGGTCGCTGGGCCCACCAGAACACACGGACTTCACCCCCACCCTTTTCACACAGGCGGGCACCCCAGAAAACACAAAGGAGACAGGGGTGCAGGCGGCCGAAGCGGGCTTAATGCTCTTTAGGCAGGCAGCAGTCCCTGCGCACGCAGCTCCAGCAAAGGCGACAGCGTGTAGCGCAGCCGGCGGAAGACGGAGTCGGAGCCCAGACTCTGGAGCCCCAGGCCGATGGCGTCAGGCTTCGCCAGCACCACGTAGATCAGCGGCAGCACCAGGACACCCAGCGGGAGCAGCAGCAGCGTCTGCAGTGCGCTCAGCGCCCACAGCCTGCAGAATCGCCAACAGACAGATGAGTGGTGGCTCTGGGACCGG
Organism: Micromys minutus; assembly: GCF_963924665.1. Lineage (NCBI taxonomy): Eukaryota > Metazoa > Chordata > Mammalia > Rodentia > Muridae > Micromys > Micromys minutus. The sequence continues at coordinate 72,754,306 of NC_137976.1, read as the reverse complement.
GAAGCCGGAGTGCGGGGCCCACTAGCATTCACCTGAGGCTCCCCGCGCCCGCACTGCCGAACAGCCGCTTCTCCTGCAGAGAAAAGGCTGCATCCAGCTTTTTGCCAGGGCAGCCACTAGAATCGAGCCAAATCTCTCGTCACAGGCAGGTCCCAGCTCCAGCCTGCGCTCCCCAGCCCACGCTCACGTAGTCAGCCCTGGCCACCTCCTCCATAAGTGAGCCCGCGCAGTCCTGCACCCGACGAGGCTGTGAGTTGTACCTGCGGGACAGGCACAGAGATGGGCCACCAGGCCGAGCCCAGCGCCTCCCGACGCCCTCCAAGTCCCAGTCCTTACGGTCCCGAGCCACCGCGCGTAGCCTCCAGTGCAGCTGCTGCCTCCATCACCTTCCCCTGCAGCTCCTGAGGGATGGCCACGGGGATTCAGGACAGAGAATAAGCTACATCACAAGTCAGGGAGTAAGAAAGAAAGGGTTGCAGCCCCGGGGCATTTGGAAGAGAAGCCAGTCCGAGAGGCCACACCTGCAGGACTCCACTCTGCTCCTGGAAGCTGGCCCAGGCCTCTTCTGTCCGCTGTGCACCCTAGAAGCCAGGAGCTCGGTGTGAGCATCGCAGGACCTCCCCACACATCCTCCCCCCAACCCCCCCCCCCCCCAGAGTCCATCAGATACGCACCTGCCGCAGATCCTCTGCCTGCATGCTGAATTTGGCCTCCGCCAGTTCCAGATGTTTCTTCAGGAGGATTCAAGTGATGTCAAGAACCTCCAGGCCTCACACACCGCTGGGCCTCGAGGCTCGGTCCCTCGCCTTCAAGGCTGATACTCTACCCACATATGGACGCAGCCCTGCCCACAGCCAAGCTCCGCCCACACACCCCCACTGGTCCCACCCAAGCACCTGCAGCGCCACAAGCTGAGTCCCGAGTTGCTGCTCTGCTCGCTGTTGACTCAGCTGTTCCCCTCCGTAGTAGAAAAGCTGAGGACAGAATTCATGAGTGCCTGGCTCAAGGAACTTGGGGACGAGGGCGTGACACTGCTCGTACCTGGCTGGACAGTTCCTCCCACTGTTCCTGCAGCTTCCGGTTGTGTTGCTCCTGAGGACAGGGTCCGAGCTGTCTAGGCCTCGCCCCCAGCCTAGCCACCCCGGGCCCTGCCTCTTGCTCTTGCCCGCACCAGGTCCTGCCGGTGCTGCTCCGCTGCCTCCAGCAGCCCACGAGCTCGCTCCGCACGCTCCCGCGCCGCCTCACGTGCCTCCCCCTGAATAGCTCCCGTTGCTTGGCTTCGTCTCCGTTGCAGGCTACACGGCAGGGGAGTTTGGGATGGAGCCACCAGCCTGAGAGCCCCAGACTGAAGTCCCACTGCCTGGAGCGAGGACTGCCAACACGCCTGCCCCCGGACCTCGGTGCCCTCGCACCTGCGCTCGCGCTCCCGCAGCTCCTCCAGGCGCCCGGTGAGGCTCTCGCTCTCGGCCTCCAGCCCACGCACCAGCTCCTCCAGCTCCTGCTTCCGCAGGCGGCCATCGCGGTTGTCCTTCTGCAGCTGCAGCAGCTGCTCCTGCGGCTCAGCCATGGCTCCAGCGCTCTCCCCAGACCTCCGCCGTCCGGGTGACCTGGAGGCCCGCGTCACAATAGACAGCAGGGGGCGCCGGAGCCCGACCGAGATGAGTCAGGCCTGACCAATTTGCCCGCATCCGTAATTCAATCTCTTGGGGGGGACACGAAGATCAGGAGTTCAAAGTCATCCTTTCCTACACACCGAGTTTGAATTTGAAGCTAGCCAAAGCTACAAGTAGACCTGTCTCAAAAAACAAACACACACACACACACAACAAAAATATCTCAGCCCCAGTCTGATTGGTACAGTTACTAAAGTTCTATGTAAAGGCCAGACTTGATGGTTCGTGTCTTGTAATCCCAGAATACTGGAGGCTGAGGTGAGAAGATCGCATAGAGTTCAAGGTGAGCCTGGCTGTATAAGAAGAACCTGACTCAGGAAAAACAAAAGGAGAAAAGTTGAACTACCACAGTAGCTGTAATTACAGGCTAAATCAGGTGCACCTCACCTTAGATTCCGAGTGACCAAGTGGGGAGAAAAACGTTTTAACTTAAGATTTAAAGATTCTGTGTGTAGAATGAGTAGGAGGGGGACGGTGTAGTTTTGTGATCTGGGGTTCTCTTAGCACCAGGTGTCGCACCCTGTGGCCAGCCTGGTCTTGACTCAAGCCTTTCCCTTCCTAGTACCACACTCAGCTGAATCATATTTTCTACTGTGTGTGTGTGTGTGTGTGTGTGTGTGTGTGTGTGTGTGTGTGTGTGTGCAAATGCCTTGGGGGACATCAGATCCCATGAAGCTAAGATTCCAGCAGCTGTGGAACTAAAGTCAGTGCTCTCAACTGCACACTGAGACTTTTCACATTCTGTGGTGATAAAATCTCTCTAAAACTTTTAGATTTTTCAATTCTAAAGACTTTAAGAAGCTAATTTACTTCATAATTTGGAGGATATACTTTTCTTTTTTAAATATTTATTTATTTATTATAAGTACACTGTAGCCGTCTTCAGACACACCAGAAGAGGGCATCAGATCTCATTACAGATGATTGTGAGCCACCATGTGGTTGCTGGGAATTGAACTCAGGACCTCTGGAAGAGCCGTCAGTGCTCTAACCATTGAGCCACCTGTCCAGCCCTGAGGATATACTTTCCTGATGCTGTAATAAACCATCATAGCTTCTTTAGGGAGGCTGGGACAGGAATACTGCTAAAAATTCAAAGCCAGCCTGTGCTACATAGTGAGACTTTGTCTCAAACAACAAACCTCCCTCCAAAAAAACCCAAAAAACAAAACTCATGTAGACTTCTTTATTACTTTGTGTTGGTCAGTAGACTCCCTGCATACATGAGGTTCAGTTTCCCAGCATCACACACAGAGATATCAATTGTTTACTTACATGAAGGCCTGTGGGGTCTGACAGCTCTGGCGAAGCTGGGACTCCCCATTGCCGTCAGCACACCTCAGATTTCCAAACTTCTGAAACCCTTCTGGCCCCAGTAATTTCGGAGGAAGTGTTGGACAGTTGATTTTTGTACTTGCTGGGGACGGAGGCAAACCTCCCAACAAGTCTTCTCCCTCTGACCCTGCCTTTGTGCTTTTTCTTCTCACAGGCTGTGGCCACCAGGCCCTCAGCCACCGGCCACTCTGGCAGCTTTCCCTCCTCCCCCTGACTCTGGCAGCTTCCTTCACTCTCCACCCTGCCACATGCAGCTTTTTTCCTTTGATTTTGTTTTTTGTTGCTCATACTGGCCTGAAACTCAACTGTGCCGCAGGGATGACTCGATTCTCACTCTCCCACCTCCACTGCAGAGGGCTGAGGTCAGACTGCACCTCTGGGGCTGGCCTTCATCCTTTGGTTTTATTTGGAAATAAAACAAAGATAAGCTAAGCAACCTTGGCTATCCTGTAGCCCAGGTTGGCCTCCAAATTGTGGAAATCTTGTCTTTGTGTCCAAAGGTTTGTACCACCATCCCTGGCTTAAATTGGCAGAAGAAAGCACTGTTTTACATAAAAAGGTGGCTATTGAGGCAAGACAGAGACATGAACTTAGAACATGGGAAGGAAAGGAAACTCCCCTTCCTGAAACCTCTCACCTGCTGTCAGCATTTGCTGTAGAGGCTCCAGACACACAAATAAATAAGAGCTTCATTTATAGATACTGAGTGCTAACACAGCAATGAACTAGGCTTATGGGGGATATGTGTGGCCTTGGGTGAGCATCCACACACTCGTGAGAACACACACACAGAACTAAGCACCATTTACCTTACATTCCTATCTCATCAGCAATAGCCCTGTCAGGCGCCCCTCTGAAAACACCCTGTGATTTCAGATCCCGGGGCCAGCCTTTGAAGATAACAGCTTCAAATCTTACCTGTGACTATTGACTCTCCCTTTAAAGCTATTGTGTAAAGTTTGCTCAGAGAAGTGCCTCAAGACTCAAAGTTCTAAAGCAAAGCTGGTAAGACTCAGGAAAGCAAAGGGGTATGGGGACGTGGTGGCATACACCTTTTATCCCAGAGCTTTGGAGACAGAGGCAGGCAGATCTCCGAGTTTGAGGCCAGTCTGGTCTACAGAGTAAGTTCCATGATAGCCAGAGATACACAGAGAAATCCTTTGTGGAAAAACCAAAACAAACAAACAAACAAAGGACTCAGGAAGTGCCTGAAGCTGACCAGATTCATGAGACCCTCAAGATTACATGGGTAAGTCCTGCTGAGACAGAGATTGGCCAAGCTACCTGGAAGAGGTTCAGACTAACTTGGTTTCCTAAGAGACTCTTACACCTGTTGAGCTGCCTGCAGGCTGTGTGGTGTACCCCAGGTTCCAGCTTCCATGAGCCCAGAGTGGGCTTTCCAAGGTGCAGCTGTCTTTGAGTCATTTCTGTTCCTTTTAGGTGACCCAAATAAATCCTTGGTTCACTACCTGCTTTGATATTGGGCTTTGGCAGTGTCCACACTTTGTTTAAAGTCGTCAGTTCTGAGGCAGGGACATTTGTTCACCACACACTCACAGCTCTGTCTTTTTCTCTGAGGAGGCCACAGCTAGGCTCTGAACTAAGTCATTCCTTCTGAGCACTTTGACTTTATCTTACCCTCTTACAAAGTCTGTATCTATTCCTGTGGTCAGGCCAGGGATGCGCTCAGGAAGACCAGCCCCTCACTGCATAAACCCAATGACCTAAGTTCAATCTACAGAGCCGCATCGAACGGGGAAGAACTCTCAAGAGTTGTTCTCTGACGTCTACAGAGGCCACGTGTCTCTCCCCGCCCCCAACATCAGACACACAAAACCAGTAAGTTTAATTTTACTTAGTTTTTATGTGTATGAATGTATGCATGCAGTGCCCATGGAAGCCAGAAGAGGGCATCATATCCCCTAAAATGAATTACAGATAGCTTTGAGCTGTGGGTGCTGGGAATCCAACCAACCCCTGTAGGAAAGTGCTTTTAATGCTGAGCCATCTCTCCAGCCCTTAAATGTTTATTAACAAAACTTCAGCTCTCCTTCACACTGGCCCATCCTGTAATACTCTTCTGTAGCAAAGTCTGTGGCCAGAGCTGAGGTCCCTGAAGGATGGAAGGAAAGTCCCCAACTCCCTGATAACAGCTGCACAACAACGGCAACTGAGGACCCAGGTGACTGGCCTGTCCACCACGGAGGAAGGCCTTGTCTTGGCCTTTCCTGGCTGCAAACTCTGGCCACAAACACCTTATACACAACTACACAGATTGTGAACGTTGCACATTGCTGGCCAGGTTTGGACCCAGGCTCACCTGGGAAGAATGACCCTGGTCTGGGGACCATCTCCTGCCTTGGAGGGGAACAGTACTACGAGGCTGTACTTGCCAGGGAATCGGTCAAAGCTGTCCCTCCCTAATGTGACACCTTATTTGCTCTCTAGACATGCTGGCATCTCCTCAGAGTCCCTCATGCCTTCTCCATCTCTCACCCACGGTCCCAAATTCTCTATGGCAAACATCCCAGCCTGTCCACCTTGATGCTCAGCTCCATTAGGACATCCTGGAAGCAGCTTCTGCAGGTCCTCCCCAGCCCCCAGGCCTCCCTGTGCTGGTCCTGCTGATTCCTGCAGCCCCATAAACAGCCTTTACCCCAGCCTGTCTCCAATTCCTACTGCAAACCACAGACTTTTTCATGAGCGGGAAGCCCCCTGCCTCCGTCTACTGTGACTTTATTGCTCTTTGTCCAACACTGAGAGTCCCATAAATGAGGAGGTTTGAGAAGACTGCCCCGCACCTGCTTCTTACACCTTCATCAACACAATGATCAAACTCCCCAAGATCTGCCTGCCCCACGTCCCTACTAAACCTTCCCAAACCCTTCCTTGACTGTGACTTTCCAGAACACAAGTTCAAGCCAGTCCTCACAAACGCCTACCACCTGTTGTTCTTCAGACATGCCAGAGAAAGTGCCTGCCCCCCACTTCCAGCACCCCACACACACCTCAAATATAACCATCCTTCCCAATTCTGTCACTTAGTCCTTGGTGCTCAGCACTGGGCCACCCCAGGAGCCAGCTAGGCCGGTGTCCAGAACATACGGTAATGTCTGTACAAACAGATGACCTGCTTCTGCCACAGAAACCTGGTAAGTCCACCAAGGATGAGCTCTTGTTGGAAGAAGCTATTCAAAAGCCAGGTACATGTGGCCTCAGGCTTCTTGTGTCCTCCCACTGCCCCTAACTCACCCCACAGTGACATGGGGCATCTGTAAGCCACCGGCCTCTGGCTATCAAGGCAGCTAGAGTCAATAAGCAGCCATTACTGTTCAACTCCACAGCTCAGTGTCCCATTCCTACCGTTCTAGAGGCTGGCTACAGACAGCTTGGGCCATCTCATTATGGTTTGACCCCACACTGTGAGCAGTTCAGAGGTGAGAAGGATTGGATGGCACACCAGGGGAGAAAGTGAAGGAGTCCGGACTCCTTTAACCTGCTTTGTCAGCACCTACACCACACTGAAGAATCCTACTGTCTGCCACATGCCCGGATACATTACCCATGTTCCTGTGCACTGGGTCCTGGGCTACATCTGTCCCAGACCTGCCCTACAGTGGCCGACACTTCAGGCATGAGGTGGTCTCATTTCCCATCAAAATGAGTGTTGTTTGTGGTCAGGCTCTTTGGGGACACTGATAATGACAGAAAGGTACCCTTGAAACTTCATTACCAAAGTCAAGCTGGGCTGAGGCTTGGCTTTTACACTGTTTGTGTTCGTGAGTGTGGAGACGCATGTTCACTGCACCGCACAAGTGCAGGCAAAGGGCAACCTGCTGGAATCTGTTCTCTCCTTCCATTGTGTGAGGCCCAAGGAGCACGCTCGGCTTGTAGCAAGCCCTACATCCACTGAGCCACCCCACCAGCCTGTGATTTGGACTTAAGGCCCCTAACGAGCCAGCTGGCACCCTACATACCACCCAAAATTCCAACAAGTGCCAGATCACTACCCTCATTCTAGTACACAATGTTCTTTCTCTTTGAGTCCCCTTCCACACTAGAGTGACACTAGAGAGCCCGTCCTGTTACAGGCCGTCAGTCAGGGCTGGTTGTCTGCAGGTCCTCAGCATCTTACTCAGAATTTAAGAGAAATTACACAAACACTATTCACAGCAAAGTTCAGTGTGTACTAGAGGGGAGTGAGGTCCACAGCCATCTAGATGAAGGAACACAAAGGTGGTAACAGAGGGGCTGGTTGCTAAGGGGCACAGTGGTGCTCTATTCTGATTGACAGGCTCAATTATACATCTCTGTTGCACATGTACCTTTCTTCCCATAATGCATCTGGTTTTAATCATATCCAGACAACTAACTTATACGTAGGCCTAAGATGGTAAATAGGAGGCTCTCCTCTAAACTTAAGGATACTATTGCCTTATTGCTCATGAACTGAAGACTAGCTCAGACTGACTGACCTTCCTATTCTCATGCTTGAACATAACTAGAACACAGGCCAGGTGTGTCTTTAATCACAGAGGCAGGACTACACGGTGAGGTGCAGGCCAGCCTTTCTCAACCATAAAACACCTCGAGTATCACTGCACAGAATCTGTATGATGGGCATATAAGGACAGACCCCATTGTTGGAGGATCCCAGGTTACTGACAGGTTGACAGACATGTGCACATTATACATGCAGGGAAACCTGCCAAGTGTGTTGTTAGAGGAGGGTGTGAACAGGTGGAGCCCCAGGCTGCTTGCTGCCTCTCACTGCACTGGCTAAGATAGTGAACTCCCTGGGAAGAGCGTACACAAGAGCCCTGGTGCAGGAGGCTGGGCGGCAGCTGCTCTTCCAGAGGCGAAGAACAAACAGGCAGGAGCAAGCATGCTGGCCTCCTTTGAGATAGCTTGCACACACGTTCTGACAGAAGCCAGCAATGATGGCTCTTTGGCCTTAATGCTACACCAGGGATGCCCTGAGGTGATCAGTTTTGTTACCTGTGGTCAGAAAGAAAACTGAAATTAATAGGTTGATCTCAAAGATTATATGAGGCTGGCACTTTTATAAAACTGCTGGACAGCAGCTGTGCCAAGAAATTTATGAGCTTTGGCCAAGGGACTACTGCCCCAGGCAATGTAAGTCAGTATCAGATGTCCTCCCCCCCCACCTCACACACACACACACACAGAGGGAGGGAGGGAGGAGGGAAGGAGGGAGGGGAAGAGGGAGGAAGAAGGAGGGGGGGGGGGGGAGAAGGATCGAGCAGTCCTGGAGTGTCCAGAAAAACCAGACCTCACCACTATGCAGGCCAGCATTCATCCGGCGCCCTGAGAGCCTGAAAGTCTGTCCTTGATGCATCTGCCCTCCCTCAGCCTGACCATACTCAACTCCATCCTCCCTTGTGACTTGGGTGAGCTTCCTGGTCTAGGGAACCATCTTACTAACCCCCAGCTGGCTACAGCTGAAAACAGGCTGGCCTGAGGGAGGCAGGAAGACAGCGTGACTCATAAACCCACAGGCTAGGTGGTTGTACCTGTGTCCAGATGTTCCTACCCAAATTTACCACACCTGACCTCACAGCCTGTGCAGGGCAGCACGGCACAACTGACAATGTTAAAACAGCCTGCAGATGGTACCACCACCATCACCTGGTTTACACAGGATACTGGGAATGTGACATTCAACAGTTCCCTTTATGGGTTAAATAGAAAGTGAGGTTGTAAGGATTCAGGTGTAAATCCCCAGAACCCACACAAAGCCAGATGCTGTAGAATTAGTCCTAGGATGTCTGTGGGAAATTGGGACAAATCCCTAGAAACCAGTCTGGTGTACAGAACAGCCAAAGATTTAAAAAAAAAAAAAAAAAAAAAAAAAAGAGTCTCCTGTGGAAGGTGAGGAATAAAATAACACCCAAGGTTGTCCCTGACCTCCATGCACGCACTGACCCACACAGTCACTCACGCCCAGAGAAACACGTGCATGCACTTTTGCATGTCCTCTCCTGCAGAAAAGCAGGTTTTAGGCTGCAGAGAAAGAACTGTTATCAACTGGCAGAGCATGGGGACTGGAGCAGTTTAATCAGCACAAAGCAAGTCAAGTACATTCACCTCTAGAACTGCAGAAAACTGTAAAAGAAACCTAAAGGAAACAGCTAAGATCATGGCTGTGGGGTGGTAGAAATGCCTTTAAGCTAAGAAAGATAGTTGAGCTGGTCATCAATATTTTTAATTTGGGGGGTTGGAGAGATGGCTCAGTGGCTAAAATCTCTTCAGGAGGTCCTGCAACCCCATGTCTCACAACCACCTATAATGTGTTGGGATGGTTTTGTGTACTATGCATTCAGATGCTGATCACTGTGCCCAGAGATCTTGCAGTCTGGATGTTGGCATTGTCATACTTGGAGCACCTCCTGTCTCAATGATGTGTAAAAGTTCTTTTCTATCACCGCTGATTGGTTAACAAAGAGTTGTTCAGTCTATAGCTGGACAGAAGAGAATAGGGTGGAACTTCCAATCTCAGTCAAAGGTCCAAGCAAAGAGGGAAGAGGAAGAGCAGAATTCAGTCAGGACACACACGGACCAGAGCAAGCCAGGTTAAGATTCAGATGCAGGTAAAGAACCACGTGGCTGGGGAGTCAGCAGGCATAGAGGGTTAGAATAGATGAGCATCTGCCCAGCACAGTGCCTGTAGCTTGTTAATAAATTTACTAGGTCTCTGTGCTATTTGCTAGGGAGCTAAAACTGGCGAGAAATACCGTTACTAATTGAGAGCAGAATGGGGCTTAGAAAAATCCACAGAATTACATCTATATTAGGACCTGATCCCTCTTCTGGCATACAATATATGACAGAGCACTTACATACATAACCTTTAATTTAAAAAATATTAGGAAGTAGACATTAAGGCTGGCCATTTAACCCCAACTATGGGGAGCAAGAGGCAGGAGGGAATCTGAGTTTAAGGCCAGCCTAGTCTATACAGCAAGTTCCTAGAGAGCTACATGGTGAGACACTATCTTAAGAACAGAGAGGAGTTAGGGGAAGAAGATGGAGAGATTACATCCATGGGAATTTAAAGTAAGCAGCCAGGTCTCGGCAGCACCACTTGGGAATGAGGGATCACAAGAGTCAGGATACAATTCGTCTGGCAGAGTGTATCCACAAAGCTTGGAACTCCACACACACCAGGGCTCAGTGGAGGAGTCAAGACACACCCACCCACTAGACAGGGTTTCTCTGTGTAGACCAGGCTGGCCTCAAACTCAGAGATCCCCTGCCTCTGCCTCTGGAGTGCTGAAATTAAAGGCAGGTGCCACCCAGGAGCCAAGAACACCTAGTGAGAGGTCTTACCTGGCTAGATTCAACCATGCTCAGGACCACGGTATTTTTAGACCTTTAGGAATTTGGGCCAGAGAGATGGCTCTCTTGTTGCTCTTGCACAAGACCCAGGGTTTGACTCCAGCACCAACATACATGTAGAAACAAACCTAGCTGGTACATGCCCTTAATCTGTTTTCAGAAAAGTTGGGCTTTCTGTAGCCTTGACTGTCCTGGAATCTACTCTGCAGACCAAACAGAACTCAGAGATCCAGCTGTCTGGGCCGAGATTAAAGGCATACACCACCACTGCCAGGCTGAGCCCACTTCCGATGCCCACGATTTTTTTTCTTTTCACATGTATATTTTTGTCTCCCTACCATTTCCACAACTGACCACCACTACTACTATGTCCTATCGTAGAAACAGTGCTTGTTTAAGGCCTTCACTTTTTTATTCTTTGTGCACGAGGACTGGCACCATCGGTTTCACTGGTAGACAGTCAGATAATCCATTCAGGTCACTTAGTCCAACCTGATGAAGCCCACGTGCTTCGCAGGCTGACGGAGGTACTGAGGCACATGTTCAGCCCGTATTTCCAGATCAGACCATGGCGGTTAGAGCACACGTGGCCGAAGTTCCATGTGTGACGTCCACGAATCTATCTTGTGTCATTTCACCTTGAACCTAGTGTCCAGGCACACACTGGAAAAACTGCTTGTCACAAGCCAAGCCCTTTGATAGAATCGAGCTTACCAAAACTTAGGGCAGCAACATTAGTTCTGGAGATTAGGCCCACTGAGATAGCTCCCATCATCTTTCCGGTCTATGAAACGAATTCCAGGACAGCCAGGACTACCAGAGTGAGGGGTGCAGGGGTGGGGTGTGTGCTTGCCCCGGCCCTCTTTTGGTTTCAACTGTGGACCTGAGTACAGCAACACCTCCTCATCCCACCCACCCCGTCCCTGTATCTGCTTTCTGGACAGCCTTCATTAACTTGAGCCAGTGATGCTGTCACCACAGCACATCTCATAGGAGTCCCCCAACCTCCTGCCATGCGTTTGTCCCACGTCCCACTCTTCTGCTCTAGGATTTGGAGTCACCCTGTCAGTCTGTCAGAGGATACAGTCACAAACAGACTCCACACCAGTTTTCAATCAAGCTTTTAATGAAAAGATCATAAAATAACAGTTTCTCATCACTGTACATTAAGACTGCACGCTTTTGAATGGAGAGATTAGTCATGAATAGATCACTCTAACATCGGAGGGCTGCAAAGCTGCAGCTCTGACCTGCATCCATCCAAACTCTTTAGGAAATAAACTCAAATCAATGTGATGAGTGGCAATGGGGTGACCAGTACAGGAGTGCGATCCCAGCACCCCTCCCCTGCTCGGGGAAGGGCTAAAGGACATCGTGATCCCTCTTCCAGTTCCAATTAAATGAAACAGATATACCCCATCCCTCCTGAGGTATTTGCAAACGGGATGGATAGAACCCAACCTGGGGCTCCTGGAGGAAATGAGTGATGGGTGGGTACAGGGGGTTCCTCTCAGCACCTGGCCCCATGGGGAGGACCCTGGGAACTCTCCCTGACCCAAGTGAGGTCTGTTATGCAGCATTTTTGAGGTCAATAAATTACAGCAATAAATAGCAAGGTGAGGTAGGGGAGGGGTCCCTGGTAGAAAGTTACAGTAAGGTGACTGAAGCTGCAGGCGTCCTAGGAAGGGGGTCCTGGGCAGCAGGTTCCACAGCTCCACCCTTTCCCGGGTTGGAATGTCAGACTGAGGTCGGTCCCTCTCTACCCCTCATTCCTGGCATCCATTTCATAGGTTCAGTAACATTGGCCCCATCGTGACTGGGGACAGGAAGACCTTGGTCCCTTTAGTAGAGTACAGCAGGGCTTTGAGAGCCTGTCCATTCTTTTCAGGCCCTACCCTTGGCTTCTGCCTTCGTTCACAGCCCTTGCTCCCTGAGCCCCGCCCTCCCGGCTGCCCAGGGTTCCCCTACTCAGGAAGGCAGCAGTCTGCCTGCTGACAGACAGCCGGGCAGATCGCACTCCTGCTGAGGACCTGAGGTCCGGTGAATACTGACAGGGTGGGCAACAGGGGAACCCGGCTCCCCTCGGTGTTGATGGACGGAAAACACTTCCCGGACCACATGAGGTCAGGAGTCACAGCTGAGGTGTATGGCTATGCTGCAAGTCTGAGATTCCTACATGTCCATAAGTTCATCTTTTCCTTTTTTGCAACCTTGGAAGAGCCCTTGCAGTAGCTCGGTCCGCTGGGAGTGGGCACTGGCAGAGCCGGGCCTGCTCCACCAGCTTGCCCTAAGTCTGAGAAATAAATACATTCATCACTGCACAAACATTGATACAAAAACAACACTGTTGAGAGTGTTCGCACCATCTGTTAGTAAGGGCCAGACTCAAGTCAGACCCTTTTGCTGCCCAGGGTAGGGTGTGTGCATGACGGAGTCCACTGAGCTTCCTAAAGCTACCTGCTTTTTGGCTTGAGTGACTGTCACAGTAACACAAGTCTCATGGGCAGGGCCAACATCCACCCCTTGGGTTCAGCTAGGAAGCCTGGGGGCTGGTCAGCTTGGTGCATGCTCTTTGGTGGTAGCTGAGCTTTGAAGAGGCCCCAAAAATTGGGGATGAGGGCTCAGGTGAAGCTAGGGGGGAGGACTTCTAGTCCTTACCCAGCACCCAGGGCTGCCTCTGCCCTTGAGCTGCTCAAGGGTCGACTCAGAAGGACCCAGGTAGGAGGGGAGTTTCCCTGGGACTGGTGTTATAGCTGCTGAGGTCTGAAACTGTGTAAGCTTATGTAAACAATGAGATAAATATATTAGTATTTTTTTTATGAGCCCACTGAGGTTCCATACTCATTCAAAATGTGCTTTGGTTTAAAAAATAGGTTTTGTGAATTTGGGTATGAGCTTTTTTTTTCCTTTGATTTTTAACTTTTTTTTCCTACATGACATCTGCTATTTTCTGTTTCCTGTTTCTCCAAAACATTCAGGAATTAAATGACTAAAACAGAGAACTGTACGCCGCCTTGGCCTCCTATGGCCTGATTTCCATGAGGCTCTTAACATCTTCACACACACAGACACACAGAGAGACACACTCAAAAGCATGCACCAGTGGAAACAAAGGAAAGAGAATCCAAGTGTGGATCCCACCCATCCCAACAACCCTGAAATCTTAGACAGGAAACTAGTGTTCCGCTTTCTCATTAAAACACAGAAAAGGCTGGTACAACACGAAGGGGAGCAGAGCACTGTCACAGACACGCTGGGCGAGGGGCTCCGCTCCCAGTCCCTGAATTTCTGCAGATGAGGGTGCCCATGCCATACGGACCTTGTGTCCTGGGACTTAAGTGCTGGTGGGTGGGTGAGTGGGTGGGGAGCAGGGGCGAGCACCTAGTGTGCCTTCAGGTGCTGAGACTCCAGGCAAGGGCTGATGGAGAGCTAGAGCTGGCTCAGTACAAGGGCACCATGTGGAGGCCTGGCCAGGTGCCCTCACTCCCACACCCAACACTCTCTGGGTACTACACTCAGGCTACAGGGTCTCTGGGGGGTGGAGGCAGGCAGGGGATGACTCTGGAATTTTTTGGTCTGAAGTAAAAATCAAAGGAACATGAAAAGCCATGAAGCAACATGATGAAAAGGCCTATAGGCCCAGTTCTGTGGCTCATGTGGGGCAGAGCAGACAATCTTGGTCTTGCCTTGCCCCTTGCAGGAGCCCATGCAAACATCTGAGGCTGGCTGATACACCCATGTCAGGGTTAGCTTGACCCTATACTAAGTCAGTCTAGGCAGGGGTCAGCCGTTACCTCTGGCTCTGCAGTAGGTTACTACACATACCTGAGCTCAGGAGGGAAAAGATGGGGTGGGCTCACTTCCACCTGACCCTGGCTCATGAAAGGGAGCTGCTCTCTCCTCATGGCTTCTGTTACTCAGATGCCCAGCACCTGCCCTACACACATCCCCTGAGCAGCAGACATCCCTTCAGAGAACACTGGGTCCCACTAGGGGCTCGGGCCAGCCCAAGCCCAGGTTACTCCCACTACAGAAAAACAAAAGCAAGTGGCTCAGCCTCAACTGTACTGGGTATTGAATTCAAGAGGTAGCAAAGGTCAAAAGGCTCTCCACCATGTTCAATGAGCAAGGAAGTGAAGTATCTGTGCATAAGCAACACACACACACACACACACACACACACACACACACACACACACACACACACACACACACACACACACGAGTACCGATGGCCCTGGGATCTAGCCTCCCCTCCACCCTCTGAAACTTCAAACAACATCTCAAAAAGGTATATAGGGGAAGGTGTGGTTCTCAATATAAGTACCTCTAACAAGGGACATTCCTTGGAAATTATGGGAAAAGCATATTCTCCTGAGGAAGCCCAGGCAGGCAGGGCTCAGGATCAGGGAAGCCTTTGGGCAAGAAGGGCTCCTGGGGCCTTGGAGAGGCAGGTTCAACCATGCCCAAGCACCAGGACTAGGGAAAATGACAGGGAAGGGCAGCTGCCCCAGTTACATTCAGTCTGCAGACCCAGGCTCATCCCCAAAGAGGCAGGAGGAAAATATTGTTCATTTTGGTTTTAAAAAAGAATTTTTAAAAACTGTAAAAAAGAAATAGGAACAGCTCAGTAGGAATAACAGCAATACAGGCCCAGAGGGCTCTTTAGTTGCAGAGGTAGGCAGTGGGTCACCCTGACTGTTCCAGTGCCAGCTAGCAGTTGCCACCCCAGCTCAAAGAGAAAGGAACTGCCACCCAGCACCAGCATCCCAACACCAGAGTCACACTGCACTGCAAAGACACAAGCACACATGCACACACACAGTCGGGGTCCCTGCCAGCTGGCCTGCTTCAGGCACCGCTTTTGGCCACGGGAAGCCCTGTGGCCCAGCCCAACCTGCAGGAAAGGGACCAACCAGGTCCCACTGGCACCCACACGATGGACTCCCATTGGCTCTTCAGCAGCTCCTTCAAGGAGCTGGAAAGCCAAGTAGGACCAGGGAGGTAGAATAGTCACCAACACCACATGCATAGGGCTAGACTGGTCAGCTTCTCTCCTCTTGGCTTTCCTTGGTATACTGTTGATTAAAGCTCTGGGCTTGGGGAGGCTGGGCCAGAGGGGCTGCCAGGAGCCTCACGTCAGACTTTGGGGCTCATTCCTCCCACCATGCTTCTGTGGGTTCCCAAGTGGCAAGTCTGTAGAGGGCTCCTGCGGGTCTTTGGCTTCTAGGAAGGGGAAGTGTGCATGCGCAGGTGGCTGATGAGGTTGCGCTGTTGGGTGAACTTGCCCCCACAGAGCTGGCACTCATAGGGCTTCTCACCTGAGTGCACACGCATGTGCTCTGTGAGGCGGTACTGGCGAGTGAAACGCATGCCACACTCATCACAGGCAAAGGGCTTCAGGCCCAGGTGGCTCCGCATGTGGCGTGTCATAGTGCCTCGTTGTGTGAACATCTTTCCACAAATATTGCAGGGGAATGGACGGGTCAACCAGTGTGTCTTCTCGTGTTGCCGCAGTGTGGCTGGATCCTTGTAGGTCTTCTCACACACTGAGCACTTGAAAGGACGAGGCTCAGCTGCATAGGCTGTACTGGGTGTTGACAGGTCCTCAGCCTCCTCCTCTGCACCCCCACTGCCGGTCTCATAAGCCCCTTCTTCCTTGATGAATAACTCCTCTTCTGTGTGTGTCTCCACGTGAGCATTGAGCTGCTCAGAGCTGGGGAAGCCCTTGGCGCAGGGGATGCACACATAAAGGTTGTCCCCATATGACACGGTCTCGTAGCCTTCCTGCCGGTACACATAGTGGGCGTTGGTGTGGCCGCTGCCCCCTTCGCTCCCACTCTGCCCACTGTCTTCACTCCCATCTCTGCCATTCTCCTCCTCCTCCTTGCAGGGGTGTGATGGCTCCCCGTGTGATACGCTGGGGCCACCTCCACCAGCACTACTAGCCAGAACGCCATTGGGAACCCTGTCCCCAGAACCCTCACCTTCTTCCCCTGGGCAGGAACCCTTAGACCCCGTTTCTCTCCGATCAAAGGGGGACCCAGCCACTGGCTCCTTTTTGTTCCAATCTTTTTTGCGGGCTGAATGCCGGAGGCTCTTACGAGGCTGCCCACCCTGTCCTTCTAGCAAACTCAGATGGTTTTCCTCAGCCCCTTCCAGATCCATGGGCTCATCAGGAGTGGCCCCTAGCTCAGCGTATGAGGCACTATTGCTGACCGGCAGGGTGGAGGTAGAAGTGGGTGGGGGTGACTCTCTCTGGCTGTCACTCAGCTGGGCTGGGTCCTCAGGAGTAAGGTGGGGGCCAGGGGTTGTAGGAGGTAAGGGTGGGCTCTTCTTGGACAGGTCCAAGCCCAGCTCCTGCTCACAGCCCCCACTGTTCCCATTGGTGCTGGTGCTGCAGCCCCCCAGGCCCACCTCCCCACTCGTTGGGCCCCCCAAACCCAGACCGTGTGTGCTCTCCTGGGTGGAGCTGCCTAGAAAAAGCTCATCATCTGAGCCTTTGGCCTGAGGGAGTTCCTGGGGAGCTGAGTGTCCTTTCTGCCCATCTGCAAGCCCTGGATACCGAGCCTGAGAGACAGTGGCCGTGGACAGCCGCTGACTGCGGGTTGGTCGCCCCATGACAGCGGTACCCACTCGTCCAGGGCCAAAGGGCTTGCCGGCTCTCTTCAGTTTGCGGCGGCAGAGGGCTGCCAACTCAGGCAGCTGGAGGTAGCTGGCAGCAGTGAGTAGAGTGCTGAAGTTTGGCTCAGATGGCTGGTCACTGGGCAGCAGCTTGCCCGTGTAGATGAAGTCCAGGATCTGTTGGAACACAGTGGAACTGACCATGTCTGTGTCTAGGTTGATGAGGTTATCATGAAGGACCAGGGACTTGAAGTAGATGCTGCTAGCAGCCAGGACATTCTTGTGGGCCCGGAAGATAGAGTTTTCCACCATGATGATGACATCACACAGGAAGCCCTTGGCCCTCTGCTGGTTCAGCTGTAGCAGGAGCTGTTTTGAATGGCTGGGAAGCTCCATGTCTGGCCCCATGTCCCTGTGCCCTGCCCACGGGCACCACCTGTGGGCAAGAACAGGCAGGATAGTTAACCTGCAACCTGCATAAAGGCCTGGCACGGGGATGCACTGAGCCCACCCCACTCCACCCTCCTCATGCAGGACAGGCTCAATATACATGAGAAAGATCGTCCCATCGTCCCATCATCCTGTCATCCCATCATCCCAGCACCCGCTCAGGCAGGAAAACAGGTCAGGACAAATGGTTTAGAGGCTGAGCAGGCGGCTCCGTGCTTGGAGCACTTGTTGCTCTTCAAAAGCATCTGTAATTCTGACTCCGGGAGACTAGATGCCTCTCATTAACTCTGCAGGCAGCAAGCACTCAGCAGTTACCAGCATACAGGCAAACACTTATTTACATAAAACTAAATTTAGAAATGTTAATGGGGTTTGAATTTTCCTGTTACCCCTTCAGTTATAAAAGAAGTCATTCACAGGTCAGAGGTCACAAGGAGAACCTACAAAAATGACTGGCAGGTGGCTATGGAGGTCGGAAGGCAAATGCCCCTCTAACACAGTAGGGCCATAGTATAAGCCAGCCAGTCCTGCCTGGGCTTGCAAACCCACAGGACTGGTTTCCCGAATTTCCTTAACTAAAAGGTTAAAATTTAAAAGATAAAAAGGCAAAAATTCCAACAAACAAACAAAAACAACCAAAAGCCAAAAGCCAAAAAAAAAAAAAAAAAAAAAAACCAAAAAAAAAAAAAAACAAAAAAAAACCTGTGAACTAAACCAAATTCCTTTGCTAGCCTCTGGCCGACAGCCTTTGTTCTACCCTGCGATACCTTTCAAACACCCCTCTAGGAAGCCAAGTTGACCTCATTTGCTAACTCCTGGTCCTGACCAAGATACTGTATCCTCTCTCCCATAACTGTCCAGGAGTACAGAGACACTGGGCACTGTCCAAGCCTGTGACCCTCATGAGCCCGGTACCCTTTCTAGGAAGCACTGTCTGTCCTTGCAATCTGGAGCCTGGTCCTTCCAGATATGCTACATCGACTCTAGTTGCAGTGGCTAAGTACAGATGCCTCTGGTTTTCAAAGGAATCTGTCAGCAGATATACAGTGTGTGCAGCTGGGATCCAGGCTCACTGCAGTCCTAGGCATCAAAGCAAAACACTCCAAAAAGCTCTCCAGGTGAAGGTGGCAAAGTATACCAAAGGCCCCAGGAGGTCAGAAGTGGACCTCAGCTGTACTCCTGACTCCACATGGCCAGCCTTGACTTTCATCCAACAGCACAAGCCACACCAGTGCCCAAGGAGACCCAAAGTTTCCTGAGGCCACAAGCCATGGAGACACAGCTGCCGGCTCTCATCAAAAGGCTGAGGGGCTCTGGTAGCTTACAGAGAGCTATGAGCCTCCAACTCAAGAACCAATTTCTTTTTTTCTTCTCCAGGGAGACACAGATCTCCCCTGGAACCCCACTCACAAGAAATCGCCCTTCCTCTGTCTCCCAAGCACCAGCATTAAAGGAATGTTGAGCATGCCATGCCTGGCTTCCACAGAGCTGAGCTAGTCTGCAGCTCACTACCACCCCAAACGTCCTGCCCTTTCCTTCACAAGCTCCCAGTCCTGTCTTTTACTGGGATGGGCCTGTGATGCCCTCTCTCCCCTCCCTTGAAAAAAAAGTTCTCTTCAGCCCAACATCTGCCCTGTTCAGAGAAGGAAATAACAATGGAGCTCACTGTGAGTCAACAAAAATGTTACAGGAATGCTAGCACTCAGCCCTACAGAAAGCACCTGCCAGAGGCTCTGCCTGCCCCTTGCCCACAACAGCTGAAGGACACCAGTGCAACGTTCTCTGCGAGCTAGGTAGAAACAAAGAGCCTAAGGTATGATGTCCACACTAGACCCTGTATATCAGCCCCAGGGCAAAGGCAGTGCCAGCTCTGCCAGAAATATTACCTGGTACCTCAGGCCTAGCAAGCCTGCCCGCACTGAACTGTACTGAATTCTGAGGGCCAGGAGTATACTGCAAAGCTGTATGAGAGACCCAGAAAGCCCCAGCCAGAAACCAGTGGTGAATCTTCTCCCAGGCCTACCGGAGTGCCAGGGGCCCAGAAACCATGTGAGCAGCAGCCGGTGGGGGTGGCCTCCTTGAGCACACAGACTTCCTGGGGGTGCATCAAAGCCTGGTTACCTGGAGAAAAGAAAGCAGGCATCAGTGAGGGATGGAGGAGAGGAGCAAGCCCGAGGGGTCTCTATTCCCAAAGAGGCCCACCAAAATCTGAGACAAGAAAACAAGAAGAAAAAATAATGACCAGGGGTTGGGGGTGGGGACAACTTGTATCAGGTATGAGAAGCTAGGTGGCATTATGGAACACCTAAACCACATAGTACATGTATGTGCCTTCCTTGCCTTTAACTTGCCTTTAATTCCAGCACTCCCAGAGGCAGGTGGGTACCTGTAAATTTGAGGTCAACCTGCTCTATGTAAGAGGGTTCCTATCTTAAAAAAAAAAAAAAAAGAAAAGAAAAAAGAATACGGGGCGGAGGGAGGGGGACATCTTGGGAGGCTAAAGGCAAGGCACAGCTGGCTGTCAGGAGGCTAGGGCGAGGCTGGCCATATTTACATAACAAAGGGTCAAAAAACCAGAGCCACTTGTGGAAGGACTATTTATAAGAGCCAATCGGACTCCACTGCCTCCCTCCCCTTCTTTCCTTGGCAACAGGGCTCTTCCGTCTACAGGCTCAACCCAGCACAACAGCCAACAGCAGCCCCAGGTGAGGGGTGCTCCCAACCACCACCCTGGGTTCTACAGGAGGAGGAATTTTGAGGTTCTGGATCCCTGTATTCCATTCAGAACAGTAGGCTGGTCTCCCCTGAAACAAGCAAGAGTAGGAGGAGCCTGCAGCAGCCAGAAACCCATCTCTGAACCTTCCCCCCACACCATCCCTCGGGCCAGAGGACAGGTCCCTGAGGAATGTGACCAGACCTGGGGTATAGTAGACCTTAAGCTGAGAGGCCTCAGTCCTTTGCTTCAGGCTCAGCTGTCTCTCCAGCCTTAGAAGCAGCTACCATTTCATAGCAGGCTCAACAACCCAGAGGTCACAGAACAAAGGACCAGCTCTGGAGCTCCGAGTTTCATGAGCTGGTCACCCAAGAGGGCAACGGACAGAAGAAAAGCCAACAAAACTGGCAAGATGGAGTAGAGAGCCATGAAACCCACATTAACCAGCCAGACACTGCAGCCTAAACCAGCCTTCTGCCACAGCCAAACCCTCATCTCTGAGCTCAAGGGGGGGGGGGGGGTCATTTACATCAAGCTCTACAGAAGGCAACATTGGCATACATCAGTGCAGGCACACAGCAACAGACGCTTGTCCTTCCTGGCTTTCTGACCAGGGCACCACTACTGGTGTTTCTCCAGAGTCAGTCAAAGCCCCAACCCAGTACAGTTCAGAGCCTCCCTCCCTTCCCTCATGCACCCACAATCTCAGCATTCACTCACAGTATTCAAGTGGCTACTGATGACAGATGACAGAGTCTGGCTTCTCACTGTCTCTGTGCCACTTCCTGACCCTCAAAATGGAGCTTCACTGGGGAAATGGCCCACCCACAATCCTGTCGAGAAAGCTAGCGTCCAGGAAGCCTCAAGGACTAGTGAAGAAGGCTTCCCTTCTGTTCCCTACAATGGGACAGGGACAGCATTATTATGGGCCAGCCTTAAGAACTGAGAAAAGGTTTTAAGATAAGTGATTATTGATTAAGTAGGAAACAGAGAAAGTCTCCACTCTACCCTTCCAAAACACACAGCCCCAAATCAGCGCAGACACCCACCTTTCCTAATGCCATGGTCTCCAGTGGCTCACGCTCAGCACTGGTCTGGCTACGAAGCCTCCTGCGACTCCCTCTGCACACCAGGCTGCTAGCCCAGCTTCTAGAACAAGAGGACTCCAGGCCCACACACAGAGGCCCAGACTCAGGGTGTGGTTTCAAGCCACATGATACTCCTCACCCTTCTACTCAATGCCTGAGCCCCTCAGGCAGGAATGAAGCGTCCTGGAGGCATCCTAGGGCACCTGGGCTGGAATTCCTCTGCTTCACACCCAGCCAGGAGGCCTGGTGAACAGGGAAAAGGCCAGGAAAGGGGGCAATCCCACTCAGGCCTCTTGAGAATCTTCTCATCCTGCCTTCCCCCTGGCAGCCACTGACTCTGTAGAAGGCCTAGTGGACTGAGAAAGCTCCTGCCTGGTTCACCCCAAGGAGTTTCTTTCCCCACATCCATCATCCTGAGTGCCACTACCAGGCTTGGCTGAGACAGAAACACTGATGAACAAGTCATAACCACTAGGCACCTTCCATATTCCAGAGACTTAAGCATGTCCTACTAATGTCAGAGAGGACCCCAGACATGTTACTACTGTCCAGAGACCTTACTTAACGTAAGGACAGTGGTTCACTTCCCATGTGGTAATCTCATATTCCACGGGGCTCACCCCAAGCCTGGACTTTCTGAAAGAGACAAGCAACTGAGGGCCTATAAGATTCCCAACGCCCAGGCCAGGGCCTAACTGTGGGTAGGCACAGCCACAAATTTAAGATTCCATTTAACCCTGTCTCTGTCCTGGACTCTTCCATGAAACCCTATCCATCCTGGCCTTCCACCACAGGCCATACAAGTCTCATCTGCCCAAGTAAGATAGGTCTTCTAGGGGTGGGGGGCTGTGCAGTGACTGAACAAGTCTAAGCAGGTCTGGTCTCACTGAAGCCTGCCACAGGCTTATGAGGACCATTATCTCTACCTCCAGCTGCAGATAAGGTTCCTGAGGGTTAAGCAACTTGCCCACAGAAAAGAATACATAGGTAACAGAGTGAGGATCTTAAAACCTACTTGGGAGAGGGCTGTGCTTAACTTTCCTCTCTCAGAAAGGCCCTCTAACTACAGAGCTATTTAGGAAACTTGGGCTCCTTCCCCTCCCACCCCTGCCCCAGGCCTTGAAGCCTACCTCACTGGTAGGGTGCTTGCCCGGCTTGTGTAAGGCCCTGGGTTCAAATCCAGCATCACAAAACAAAATACTTCCCCACCACCTGCCCTAATGCTCTAACCTACCCACTGTGAGGGCACAGGTCTATTGCTCTCACCAGAAGGAAAAAGTGAGCTGCCATGAGTCAGCATTAGGGGCTAGGCAGGGCCTGCTGATTCTCTGAGACTATTCCTAGCCAGGTGTGGCAGCCAAGTCCTTTCGGGCTTGGTAGCAGGTGGGGCTCACTGCTCTGGGCAAGCCCAGCCAAATTATTTAGCCCAGATCTGGATGCTAGCCAGCCACTCCTGGCTCTCTCCCAAACCATCATCCTGGAAAGCAGTAAGCACTTCAAATGCCAAGAGCCCAGCCCTCCTCTTGCCACAGATTCTATGCAATTCTCAGGTTCTACTAACAACACAGGTCCTCCTCCTCCTCTCCCAAGCCCAAGAGCAGTTTTATATCACATAGAGGAGAATGAAGGCACTAAACTTTTCCTAGCCTACCCCGAAATGTTTGGGGCCCTATTAGAAACTTCTTGCCGCCTACCCAGAGCTGAGATCTGTCTGGATCCAGACCAGCTATCCAAGCATGCTACTCCCTAAGTAGCCATCACTATAAGAAAGCACGGAGGGTGGTGATGCTACAAGGCAGGTCTGGAGAGATGCACTCCGTAGCTCCATCACAGCAGGCTCTGTGCCCTCAAAGGCACGGCCTCATCTGTTCGTTCCCTATCACGCCTAACTTTGGAGTCAACAAGAGCTAGAACAAGGATATCCCCCTACATCTGCCTTGGTGAGCCCCAACTCTACACCACTCTAGCTGAGGTCAGCAGGTAAGTCCCCTCGACAATGAAATAACAATTTGAGATGATGATGAGTTATTAAAAAACAAATTACCCACAATACAATAGGAGCTAACAAACAAACAAGCAACAAAAAAAATCCCTCCTGGACAATGCAAAAGCTGGAATTCAGGGGCCAAGTTTGGAGGTGCATGCCTTTAATTCCAGCAAGGAAAAGCAAAAGCACGAAGATCTCATGAGGTCCAGGACAATCAAGGCTACACAGTGAGACCTGGTCTCAAAAAGAAAAAGAAAAAAAAAAAAAAAAAAAAAAAAAGAAAGAAAGAAAGAAAGAAAAACCTGTGTATGGGTGAGAATTCAGGAGGCAAGACAGGCCAAGTTGAGCACCACCCCCACCCTGCCATGCCTCTCCCACTCTTCCTGCTGGTGAAGAGCAGCAGCGCTGAGTCTTTGAATGCAGGTACTTAAGCACCACTACACACATGAACTAGAATCTACATTATTTTTCTTAGATTCATCCATTCATGAGCAGACCACAGCATATACATGGATGTAAAGTGACAACTTGTGGAAGCTGGTTCTCTCCTTCAAACACTTGGTTCCTGGGATCAAACTCCAGACTTTGCTTGTTAACAGCACCTTTAACCACCCACCCAGGAGCCTGCAGCTTAGTCCCTGGAGATGTGGCATGCTTAGGTGTGTGATGCACTTCTTAGAAAACCCAGAGATATGCACTCATACTAAGTGCTCGACAGTAATGTCAGCACAGAGACAAAGCTTCCAAAGGGAGACGAGTTCCCCAAGTCACCAAGTCCAACAGCTGGTGACTACAAACAGTAGACCTCAACAAGACAGTTGAGGTCCAGCACTGATACCACGGGCACCCTCAACTATGACTGTAACTAAAGATATGGGGCTCAGGCTGCGGAGATGGATCAACACACGCAGCCATGTCTGACCAACTGAGTTTTATAGGCAGGACCCACGTGACGGAACAATGACTGCTATAGAAACTGTCCTCTCATTTACAAATATACTGTGTACACTTCTGCACAGGCAAGGGAAACACACACACTCACTCTCACCATGTAGACCTGGCTGTCCTTGAACCACGCTAACCATTTAACCAGGTTAGCCTCAAACTCCGAGTTCCATCCACCTACTTCTGATTCCCAAGTGCTAGGATTAAAGTCACCACCACCACTAATTAAACACATATTTTCAAAGCAGAAAGAGAAGAGGCTCTGCAGGCTAGGGAGTGCAGTTCACTGGTACAGGCCATGGGTTCTATCTCCAACACTGAAACAAAAGTAAAGTAACTGCTAGGGAGCACAGTGAGTAGGTAGAAATTCCACAGGCAAGGAGTTGAAAGGGCACCAGGAAGCCTGGGCCACCCAGCTGGACGGACTATCGCAACCATCTCCTCTGCCTGAGGACATCCTTCAGCTGAGATAACCGAACCCCAGAGGGAGGATTATGTCACAACTGAGTCACTAGGCAGCCATATAGCCCAAGGCTCTGGGAGACAAGACTCCAACTTCCCTAAAACCAACCCAGCAGCCAACAAAGTATTAAATCAAATCTGAGCTCAAGAAGTAAAATAAAATACTTGACATGTTCCACTTCATAAAACACACCTTTCTACGTAGGTGTCTTCCCATGACAGAGCTGCTTCACTCACTGGTAAAAGCTGAGGTAAAACACACATGGAGGCATATGCCTACTGAGAGTCTGAACCATCAGTGCAAATCTGAGGTAAGCCTGTACTTCAAAATAAAAGCCTGTCTCAAAGACACCAAAGCAAGCAGAAACCCCAAACATACACTGCCCGTAAATGTGACCTCTGGCCGGGACAAACTAGAGATGGTACACTGCATGAGAATCAGCAAAATCAGAGTCCGAAAAACTCTACCATAAAGGAACGCTGTATTTTTTTAATCCTGGGAGTGGTGGCACATGGATGGATGGATGGATAGATGAATATGAAATTTTTGTTTTGGTCTGGTTTGATTTTTTTTTTTTTCTTTTTAGAGACAAAGTTTCCTTTCTCTGTGTAGCCCTGGCTGTGCTAGAATTCTTTTTGTAGACCAGACTGGCCTTGAACTCAAGAAATTTGCTACCTCTGCCTCCTGAGTGCTGGAATGAAAGACATGTGCCATGATGTGAGCTGTAGTTTCAGATATGAGCTGCCATGTGGGTCCTGGGAATGGAACCCAAGTTCACTTGAAAAGCAACCAGTGCTCTTAACTTCTGACCCATAATGATGGAATTTAATTAACCAAACAAGGACTGAGAACTATTTCCCAGGATCAAAAGAATATCGTGATTTTAAATGTACTTGTGTCGTGTGTGTGTGTGTGTGTGTGTGTGTGTGTGAACGCTGTGTGTGCATTTTATACGGTCTGCATGTGTCTAATATGTGCCGTGTATGTACACTTTTACTCACTGAGCCATCTTTAAAGAGGATCTTTAAAATAGGAACAAGACTAATTCCAGAAGCTCAGTAGAGAAGATGGAATACAGCTTAGTTAGAAAAGTTGTCTAGTATGTACAAAGCCCTGGGTTTTCACGTCAACAATCCACCTGGCACAGTGCCAGATGCCTATAGTTCCAGCACTCAGAGGCTAAAGTGGGAAGATCTTGAGGTCCAAGCCAACCCCTGTAGCACAGTAGTTTAAGGCCAAACTGCACTACATGAAACAATGCCTCAAAAACCTTCAAGAACCCAGGAACTGTCTCGGCACTCAGGAGGGCAAAGGCAGGCTGGGACTTGAGACCAGCTATACACAAACAAGATCATGTCTCAAAATTAACTTTATAAGAGGAAACCTGGTGCACAGGCCTGTGATCCCAGACACTTAGGAAACTGAGGCAAGAGGATCACAAGTTTGAGGCCTGCCTAGGAACTCAGTGAAAGACTGTCTCAAAACACAGACTAAGAGTTGGAGGGTTACCACCACAGTGAGTGATTGCTGCTCTTCCAGAAGACCTCCAGGTTCTATTCCAGCATCCACTTCAGACAGCGCACAAATGCCTGTGACTCCAACCCCAGGGTGATCCGATGCCTCTGTTCTCTGAAACTATTTGTGCCCATGTGGGCATACCCATACACAAACATATAATAAAACTAAACTTAAGGGCAGGAGAAATGGCTCAGGGGTTAAGAGCACTTGTTCTTATAGAGGATCCAGTTTCAATTCCTAGAACTCTTGTGGTGACTTACAACCATTTCCAGTTCCAGGCAACCTAGTGCTCCTTTCTGACCTATGTAGGTACCAAGTAAACATGGTGCACACACATACTTGAAAGCAAAATGCTCATTAAAAATAAAATAAATCTAAAAAGAAAAAAAAAAAAGCTGGTCTCAGTGATACAAGTCTGAGAAGTAAGCAGAGAGCTAGAAATATAAATCAAGAACATTTTGGAAAGGTTTAGCCTTAGCAAGGGGATTTAGAGACCGAAGGTAAAATGAACAGGGCTTTCTCTTCCTGGAGCAACACAGCTCAACTGTGGAAGATAGGCTGCTAGAAAGGCAAGACCCGTGAAGCAGCACTGCCTCCGCTGTGTGGTCAGAGGACAAACCAATTCCAACAAGTCACTTTGTGTTTCAGGGTCCAGACAGAAACAGGGAAAGGTCAGCCCACAACGCCAATGAGTGGCAGCTCCTATAGGACAAGAAAGAGCCACAAAGAAATGGACGTGTCCAGAAGCTGGGGTGAAGGATTGCTTTTTATGGGACACAGGAAAAGCTTCAACTGCAGGGCTTTCCACTATTAACTCTACTGTAATACACAACTCACATCATCTGACTACAGCATTGTAGTAATATCCTAATTTCCTAGAAAAACTAAGACTCCTCTGTATAAAAATCCCAAAACAGCTCCATGGGGTGGGGGGGGGGGGGGGTGGGGGATGGTAAAAGAAGATTCCAGTCCCCAGGGAGACCATACAGAAAGCAGCACCCTGCCCTAAGAAAAAACCAAACTGTCATATATTTGGAGAGTAGATATGCTTAACTTTACAGGTACTCTCTCCCTAAGATCCAGTCTAAATAGAGTGTTTGTCCACACAAGATCCAAGGTTCCATCCCAAGCCTAGCAAACAAGAGGCAACAAAATGACCTCAATGGCTAAAGGTGCTTTTCGACTTCAGTGGAACCCACATGGGAGAAAGCCAGGGTGCACATACACACAATAAATGTACTTTTAATTTTAAAAAGGAAAAAAAAATTAACTTATGTCTAAAATAAGACCTCCCCTAAGGCCTCTTCACAAAAGCACACAAAGCAATGAGTCCCTCCCTGCTCTAATTTTGAATACAATTCCAGTTATCTTTCTCAAATATACATCATGTCACTCCCCCAATGCCACTTAAAGTACAAGCTCAGCCTAGATTCAACTCATCCCTGAGGGCTGCTGAGCCCACCTCATCCTTCCAAAATATCAGGAGAAGCCCACAGGCCAAGCACTCCATTTGATGACCCTTCCTCTTGGTCCCTTCACCTCCCTTCCAATCCTCACTAACACCAGAATTTCCTGAAGCACTTCTGTCTGTGAGCCTTCACTCCTGCCACCCTAGTCCACTGATCAGCACTTGGTAAGAAAAAGGTAAGAATACTCTTTGGGATATTTTTGCTTGTTTTGTTTTTTGAGACATGATCTCATATAGCTCAGGCTGGCACCAAATTCTTGATTCTCCTGCCTCCTCCTTCTCCTAGGTGCTGGGATTACAGGAATGTGCCACACCTAGCTCTTGGCTGTCCACCACCACCCATTTTTTTAGGTGCAGGAGCACTACTACGTACTTCAGACTGGATCTGAACTGAAGACCCTACTTTAGCATCCAAATTGATGAGATTACAGATGTATACCACAGGGGGTTGCTGAAACCAGTTCTTCCAGACATTACACCACCATGGGGGGGGGGGGGGAGATAAAGAGGGAGAGGGAGAATGAGAGGAAGAGGGAGGGAGGGAGAACTTGGAGTGCCGAGGTATTTCCTCCATGGCTGTTCACCTTCTTTGAGACCGGGTCTCTCACTGAGATGTAGATCTCAGTGTTTGGTATCCAGTACCCTGTCTCCCCAGGACTAGGATTACAAGCATACACCACTACGTTCAGCTTCTTATATGTATGCTAAAAATCTAACTCAGGTTCTTTCAATTGCCTGTCTAACACTTTGCCAACTAAGTGATCTTAGCAAAGAAATCTTAAATGCCCAGCCCACAATCACGGATACAAATTTTTCAAAATGATAGTAATATTCACTTGAATGCTCAAATCTACCACAGGCAGCCAGTATTTTCTTTAGGGGAAGGTTCACTTAGTTCAAAAATCAGTGTTGGTCTCCCTAAGTTTGAAAGTTTGTCTATCACTACTGTCCTGGGCCCAATCTTGCACTCAAGTCTTCTACAGAAGAGCCTCCATCTGAGAACAGGGGTTTACACTCAGTCTTGAGACTGTCTTCCTGGGCATGAGAGACTGAACCTCTGTTCTGTGCAACAGACAACAGTGGCTATGGCCAGGTGTGATGATTCGCATATCTAATCCCTCTGCTCTGCAGGAAGGAAGAGGCAGGCTGATCTCTGTGTGCCAGTACAGCCTGGTCTACAGACTACACAGTAAGATTCTGTCTAAAATAAAAACACAACAAAGGGGGATCTGGGGACACAGGTCAGTTAGTAAAGTATTTGTCTAGCATGCAGGAAGCTGGGTTAAATCCCCAGTATCAAATAAAACAGGTATCATAGTGCATGCCCGTAATCCTTGGAAGATACAGGAAGATCAAAAGTTCAAGGGATCTATACTAAATTCTAAATTAGTCTGAGTTACTAGAATCACTGCCCCACCCTATCCCAAAACCCCTAAGGCAAAAATCAGTATTACAAAAGTAAAGTCTAAGTGTTATAAAAGGAGCCAAAATCTACAATCCTGTGACAATGGTGACATACAGTATTAAGTTTTTTTTTTTTTTTTCCTTGCTTTTGGTTTGTTTGGTTTGTTTTCTGGAGACAGGGTTCTCTGGGTAACCCAGGCTGTCCTGGAACTCACTGTGTAGACCAGGCTGACCTCAAACTCAAGAGATCTGTCTGCCTCTGCCTACCAATCCTGGGATTAAAGGCCATGATAGCCCAGTTTAGAGTAACAGTTTTTAAATAAATGAATGAAAGGACTGTTGAAATGGCATCCATGAATCTCAGGTCTGGGGCGGTGGATACAAGGAAGAAACCAGTGGGGGAAGGGTGCTACCAGGAAGCAGGATGTGGATGAGCAAGCTGCCTGCTGGGGGCATGAAGTCAAAGTCCCCTTCTACCCAAAGAGAGCTAAGCAAGCAGTGCTGCTCTTATCAGCATCCATACATGCATGGAATGTGGGACTTTGGAAACAGTCCTCTCCCCTCAGTCAGTATGGGGGCTGCCTCAGGCTCACACCTGGCCTTCTGGTTGACTTATCACAGCCAAAGGGCAACCCAAGTCCAGTGCCTTTCAAAAGGCTGTGGCTGTTCCTCCCATCCTCCTCCAGCCCCTGTGCTCATGACTCAAAGGCCCTCCCTGCTCCCAACACCACCAGTGGCAGTGGCTAAGCACCTCTCACTGCCCAGACTGAAAACTCTCTAGAAGGGAGGCTGTAAGCTCTGAAGTACAGTACTGGATGTCCCTAAAGTTAAATGGTCCAGGGAGCCCTTCGCTGTCTTCTAGTCCCTGGGGTGGGGGAACCTTTCAGCTTTGAGCACCATCTCCAATTACACTTGAACTGAAACCCTAAGCCACCAACAATCTTGTAAAAGTGCTTGCTAGCCTAAGTTAGATCTTGAAACCCATAGTGAAGAGAACCAACTTCCTCAGGTTCTCTGACCTCCATATGTCCCTTCCCTCCAAAAAAAATCAAATGCAATTTTAAAAAGAAAACCTCAGTTGTGGATCAATAAGATGACTTATCAAGTAAAGAAGTATGCTATCAAACTCGTTTGATTCCCAAAAACATAAGGTAGAAGGAGAAAGGCAACTCCCATGGGTGGTTCTGACCCACATACTCATCATACATCAACACATATAAAGTAATTTAAAAGGTAAAAAATATCAGGAAGGAGAGGTAGAAGGGGGTAGGTGGGTGAACACCCTCATAGAAGCAGGGGGAGAGGGAAATCGGGGAAAGGGGATAACATTTCAAATGCAAATAAAATACATCCAATAAAATCAGGAAAAATTTAAAAAAAGAGGCAAAAAATAGGAGAACTCAGCTTACCAACCTGAGTCCCAGTCCTGGGACCCACACAGAAAGACTTGGCTTCTGTAAGTCCCCGTCTCAGTCCCACCTGCTATAGAAACACACCACATGCCCACGCCCCCACAACCACAAAAAATTAAAACAAAACAAAAATGTCAAAGAAAACTTCAGGGGGTAGGGCTGGAGAGATGGCTCAGCGGTTAAGAGCACTGACTGTTCATCCAGAGGTCCTGAGTTCAGTTCCCAGAACTACATGGTGGCTCACAGCCATCTGTAATGGGTTCTGATACCCTTTCTGGTGTGTTTGAGGACAACAATGGTGAACTCATACACATTAAATCTTTTATAAAAGATAAAAGAAAACCTCAGGGCCATGTGTGGTAACCCAGTACTATAGGAGGCAGAGGCAGGTGGATGGATCTCTGTGAGTTCCAGGTCAGCAAGGACTACATAGTGAGATCCTGTCTCAAAAAAGGGGGAGGTGGTGGTGGTGTATGCCTCTAATTACAGCGCTGGAGAGGCAGAGGCAGAGGCAGGCAGATCCCTAGATTCAAGACCAGTCTGGTCTATGAATGAGTTCTAGGACATCCTGGGCTACACAGAAAAACCCTGTCTTGGAAAAGGGAGGGGGAGGAGTGCATCCACAACTGGTCAAAATGCAGAGATATCCAGACCCAATGAATACATATACAAACTCCTGCACCTAAGGCTCAAAAACACTGTGCAGAACTGTAGAGGCCAGAGGTTCAGGAATTCTGCTATTGAAAGAAACTGTTGGGGGCTGGAGAGATGGCTCAGTGGTTAAGAGCACTGACTGCTCTTCTAGAGGTCCTGAGTTCAATTCCCAGCAACCACATGGTGGCTCAAACCATCTGTAATGGGATACAGTATATTCATAAAAAATAAATCTTTAAAAAGAAAGAAAGATAGATACTGTCTCCTATATGCCGCCTAAATAGGACCCGAATAACACCAACAGACATACTACTGCGGAAGGGAAACATCTCAGGCAGACAAAGAACTATAGGCAACTCAGGGCTGGGGAAAAAGAAAAAATCGTTCTCAGGGAGAAGTCACTCACCCCAATTGATTATCTAATTCCAAGTGGCGAGCCCTGAAATTATATACATAAGAGCATGTATATTTACACACATACATACATGCAAAAAAAAAAGAAAAGAAAGAAAAGAAAGAAAACAAAAAGCAAAGAGACCATGAATTTAAAAGTGAGAGGAAGGATGCATGGAAGGTATAAGAGAGAAGGGGGAAATTCTGTAATACTTAAATTTTAAAAATTAAAAGAAAAAGCAAGTTAAGGGAGGCCTGAGTTACACAGTAAACTGTTCAGCCTGCGCTACACAGTGAGATTCTGTCTCCAAAACAAAACAGACAAAGACCACCTAAACATTTACAAAGCAAGTGCTGTGCCTGGCATGGTGAGCACCCTTGGTGCCAGCTCTGCAGCTCTTGGGAGGCAGAGGCAGACCAATCTTTGAGTTCAAGCAGCCTGGTCTAGATAAGAGTTTCAGCCAAAGGTAACATAGTGAGATCCTATCTTGAAAAAGAAAGAGGTTTTCTAGCCCAAGTACCACTCACTAAAGTGCCCTCAGACTGTATCCATAGTTCCCCCACACAGATCACTGCTACAATTTCCCTGAGCACCTCCTACCTGTGCCACTGTGTACCACCTCTGAGTCATGTGTACAACAGGGCTAATGAAATGATTAGGACTGCCTGAGATGCCTACCACAAGGCTGAGCAAGGGTAAGGAACTGGCCATCCTTCCCAGCATTCTGCCAGTGCATCCAGCACAAGCTTCCTGCTAAAGGAAAAGGTAGGGTTGGGCTGTGGCTCAGTTAGTACAGTGTGTCTAGAAAGAATGGAGTCCTGATAGCTAGCCCAGAAAAAAATTTAGGCATGGTGTTAGACACATGTACAGGCAAGGAATGTATGTGCCTCGGGTGTGAAAGCCCCCCCCAACACCAACACACACACACACACACACACACACACACACACACATGCAGGCACATTAACTAGCAGGTTATACTCACCAAACAGTTTGTTCAGACTTGTCTACCAATATGCACACTAAAAAAGTCCTCTACCCATGTCCCTGGCATCCCTTCACTACCTGTACCTAGGCTCTCCCTCCTCTAGAAGACCACATTTCCTACCCAGGTCACCAAGATGACAGTATACCAAGGGGTCTTAACACTCCTGTCACACAATTATTGCCCTTACCCCAACAGACACAAACCAAACACCAGGATATCCCACTGTTCTGTTCCTGCAGAGGCAGAACCAAACTGAAGCCCTGCCTCTCACACCCCTGCATAGTACCCACCCCTTCCCAAGCCCTTACTTGCTATAAGGGCTAAGTGCTAAGTTATGTTTAGAAAATGCGGCTGAGTAAATACAAAGTTTGCAAGAGTGTCACACATGTGGGGGGCACACACTTCCCAAACTTCACACACCTGCAAGATAATGTTTTCCGTGGTCTCCTAGTCCTTCCTCCATGGCTTCACACTTGCCTATACAATGTAGCCCAAGTCCAGGACCAGGGTCTCTCCCAGAGACAATAGGACTAAGAGACTAAAGAAGAGGCAGCTATCCCAATGATGCCTATGTAACATCTCAGCTGGGGCTAAAGTGGGCTGGTAAGAAAGCCATTACAAAGAAGGCCAATGGGAACCCAAGAACATAACCAAGCCAAGGCCAGACAACTATGGAAGCACAGGCTAAAGGTTGGTGAGCCTGAATCTTAGGGCATAGGGAAGGAAGTAGCTCCACAGAGAACTTTCTACTAGAGAGCCCTCAGTGCATGCTCAGACTCTGCTGCCTGAGAATCTGCTATGCCCATTCATTCAGTGGGTTAACTGCTGGATCCTCCCTAATCAGTTAACAGCATACACTACTCAATCTTACTCCTCAATCCTTTGCTTAATTCTATTATAAACAAAGATACACCACTTGCTGGGGCAGTGGTTTTTAAAGTGTTTTCTTTTTTTTTTTTTTTTTTTTTTATGTATATGAGTACACCGTCGCTGTCTTCAGACACACCAGAAGAGGGCATCAGATCTCATTATAGATGGTTGTGAGCCACCATATGGCTGCTGGGAATTGAACTCAGGACCTCTGGAAGAGCAGTCAGTGCTCTAACCACTGAGCCTTCTCTCCAGTCCTGGGGCAGTAGTTCTTAAACTTGGCCACATACCAGCTTCACTGCAGAAAACAGGGACCTACCTAAGGATAAACTAAGCTCCCCAGAGGCCTGATATAAAACCCAAGGTTTAAGTCAAGCACAAGCACAACACAAGAAATAGCGCTAGGCTGACAGGCAGCCCAAGTTCATCATCTTACCCAGGTCAGACACTGTGTCCATATAAGGAAAGGCTCCTGAGGTCTCAGGCCCCGTGCTCCTTTTCATTTACTTTATGAAGCTTTGAGCAATAGGGTGAGGAAGCCGCACAGACCAGGAACAGTCATGGATCCTCACCTGGGCTGATGCAAATTCCAATGGGACTCCAACCCACTTCCGGTACTATGAGAATGGGAGTGGTCCATCCCATCAGCCAAAGCATCTGTCCACCTACAGGTGCTGGCCAGTACTAAGACCGGCTGCCCCAAAGCCACAAAGAACTGCCTAGCAGCTGTACTCATGCAAAGCAAACAGCCCTCACATCCTGACCTGGACCCTTCATCCTTGCCATTCTGGGAATTCCCATAGGACAGACAGGGCAATCTGAGAAATAGCCCCTTTCCATACCCCATACCTCCCACTTCACCCACAAGAAAGTTATGGTGAGGTACCTCACCCTCAATCAGGAAACAAGGACCTATACCTATTTCTACCTCACAAGAAACAGGAGGGACTTCTGGCCCAGATGGCTGACTCATGCTTTCTCACCTTGGAGGTTTTAAGATCCTCAGTCCCCCGACTTCAAGCCCAAAGCCACGCTTCTTTCCCCTCTTACCAAGAAAGAATACTTTCATCAGTTATGGAAGCCTTTTGGAAGGTCCCAGGAGTCATGAGGTCATTCTTCAACTCACTCCAGTATCCCCTTCCTAGGGCTCCCCAACCCCATCTCCCAGGCTTAAGGGACCAGTTATTTCTTAGGGCCCTTCCTAGTTCAGTTCCTTAACCCTTAGGCAAGCTTACTCCTTCCGCCGTCCCTCCCCAACCGCACGCATGTGCGCACGTACACTGTGGACAAGCTTGTTTCATAGCTTCCAACAGAAATCCTGTGTGTCTTGGAGAAAAGGCTCTGTACCATCCCTCCCTGGTCTAAGCTCAAGCAACTATAGGCATCATGTAATAAAGGCTCTCAGAGGCTCTCAAGTCAAAAGCATTTATCCTCCAATCCCAGCAAGGTATTAGTAACCTCAGTCTCAAGAGACTCCTGCTAAACTGGAATGATACTCCTATCATTCTGACTTAATGGTACACAGTTTCTTGAGTACCAGAGCCAGCACAATTTAGACTTGCTATAAGGGCTAAGTGTTAAGTTATGTTTAGAAAATGCGGCTGAGTAAATACAAAGTTTGCAAGAGTGTCACACATATGGGGAGCACACACACAACACACCTGCAAGATAATGTTTTCCGTGGTCTCCTAGTCCTTCCTCCATGGCCTTTAGCGGGAAGAAGAAAAACAAACCAGGTGGTGGTGGTTGTGGTGTTGGTGCACATCTTTAATCCCAGAGTTTGAGGCCAGCACAGTCTACAGAGCAAGTTCCAGGACAGCCAGGGATACAGAAAGAATACTTGGGGGGTGGGAGGAAATGAGATAAGAGGGGACAAGACAAAAAATAGTCTTCTCAGCTGCCCAAGAAGATGCACTATCCCAACACTCTGGAGACTAAGGTAAGAGCACAAGTCTGAGGCCAGTCTGGGTATAGAGTAAGACCTTATCTCATAGAACAAAACCAGGGCTGGCAAGACAGCTGAGTGAGTAGAGCTGCTTGCTACCAAGACTGACACTGCAAGCTCAGCCTCTGGAACCACGTGAGAGAAGGGAGTGCATCAACAGCGCCCGTGATCGGCAAACACCAAATAAGTAAATGTAATAAAAATAACTATTGCTCATCCCTGCCAACATGACCCTAGTATGGCATCCAGAGCACTCCTCCAACCTACACGGCCTCTCCCTCACACCAGGCCTGCCGCACCACACTGCCTGTGCCAACCCTCTTCTAATAATGTGCTGTCTTCTCTAAACTGAAGGGTGGAAGACAGCACAGATGTACACTCAAGCTGTCTCTATCTTAGACATGGATGGTAAGGTGGGCATCATCATTGCCCACGGTTGCATGCGGAGTCCACTCACCCTCCCCAAACTGACTTGCAGGGAACCCTACTTAGCCAGGTTCCATGGAATTATTACTTCCGAGAAGGACCATTTCCTCTCACTCCAGGCCCTGGTAGAGATCAGATTTGGGAGACAGGCCTTCAATCCAAGCCTATGAACGAACAGAAATGGGGTGAAACTGACACCTCAGGTCAACAGACCAACCACAAGAGCAGAGACAGGCGCTCCATGGGTAAACTGAACTTTATTCCTTCTTTCTCTAAATCTCCAAAACTGATCCCTTTTCTGGAGCTGTGAAGAAGGTATCTATTTGGTGCTCCTGTGAGAGTCACAATCACAAGCATCTTATTTTATTCCTGAACGCCATTCTCTTAATCCCAGAGCTCAAAATCTATTTTAAAATAGCTCAGAATCCTAGTATAGTGTAGCACCCCTTTAATCCCAGCACTCAGAATACAGAGGCAGGTAGATCTCTGAGTTCCTTGTCTATCTAGTGCGTTCCAAGACAGTTAGGGCTAGAGAGACCCTGTCTCAAAAACAAAACCACAAAGAATTGATAGGAGAGTAAGGTGGATTTCTGTGCCTTCTGGGTCAGTCAAAGCTATAAAGAGACCTTGTTTCCTTGTCTCCATTGTTTTAACTTCATGCACACAGACCCTCCAGGAGTTCCTAGTACCTCTGGAAGGGAGAAGACACCAGGTTCCCTGAAACTGAGGTTACAGATGGTTGTGAGCCACCTAGGTCCTCTGAAAGAACCCTTTGTTTCTTATTTAAAAATAAAGTAAAACCCTGAACAGTGGTGGCAAACACCTTTAACCTCAGCACTTGTTAGGCAAAGTCAAGCCATTCTCTGAGTTCCAAGACAGAGCTACACGGTGAGGCCCTGTCTCAAAAGACAAACAAAAAAGCTGGCCATAGTAACAACTGTCATTAATCTCAGCACTCTGGAAGCAGAGATAGGTGACTCTCTGAGTTCTAGTTAAGCCTGCTCTACATAGTAAGGTCTAGGCCAGCCAAAGACACATACATGGTGAGACCCTCTTTCTTGGGCCAGAGAAATGGCTCAGTGGGCAAAAGTGATTGCCAGCCAACCAGCCTTATGACCACTTTGATCCTCAGGATCCGTATGGTAGAAGAAGAAAACCAATTCCTACAAGCTGTCCCTCAAGTCTAGCAGAGTGCCTGCCCACCTACATGCATGCATACATACATACATCATACATACATGCATGCATACATACATACATACATACATACATACATACATACATACAAATAAAGAAATGCAGTGTTATCTCTTAACAAACTCAGCTCAGCTTAAGAAGGGAGAAGGGTAGTTCATGCCCCTAACCTCACCCTTTCAAGCCTGACCTTGACAAGCAATAAGGACTCATTGGAAGACTGCACAGCATTCCCTACAACTCAATAATGCAAAACCCTGTTGCTCTCAGTCCACAACAGCTGACTCCAAGAGGATCACAGACCGTGCTTATTAACAAAATGAGAAATCTGATCTGTGGAAAGAAAACACTACGTGAGGATTAATCTAGAATTGCAGCTTGTGGGAAAGGCTAGGCTGCTGGCCAAGACCAGGAAGTGAGGAAGGAATCCTGCCTACCTGTCCTCAGAGCAGGTACTATGTAGCAGAACAGGCCGCACTACCCTTGCCCTGTCTGCGCCTTGTCTCCTTCTAGCAATTACAGCAAATCATTTTGGTTCTGCTTTAAAGACAGAGCTCCCTCAAGCTGCTTCTTTCTTCATGCAAAGCCAGCAATCAGAGGAAGATTTTTTCTTTTCAGGAATTGCTCATAAAAGCTCAGTGACTCATGTACAAGTCCCAACAACTGGCAGGAAAACACTGCGGGAAGAAATTCTGGGCACACAGCCGAACTCCAACAGCCAGACAAGCTGGTCAACAAGCGCTCTCAATACCTGACAACTAACCTGCAGAGAGCCAGGAGCCAAAGCAGAAAGCCGAGTGAACAGCGCTGCCCCCACTCACAGCAAGCAGGTAGGCAACGCCAAGGCTCTGGACAGCTTTTCCCAAGTCTACTCTATAGGTCTCAGAGGTTTTCATTAAGAAACTAGAACTGCACAGGACAGAAAGATCACCTGCAGGCACATGACTTCTTGCAAAAACCTTAGTCCGAAGGTTTGGCCACACATTTGTCTCTAGAGGCCAGCCTGAGGCTGGACCATCTGCTTGATTTCAGACTACTCCAGAACCACTGCTCCAGCCAGCATACTTTTTCTCCTTGAGACAGAGCTGCAGAGTGGTTGCACAGACTTCGATCCTAAAAATGTCTGCTTGAAAGCCAGGGATTCCAGATACAGGCAGATAACAGAAGAGGAGCAAGGCCAGGAGGAACCAGAAGCAATAGTAAGTGTGGTATCCCTCTAGGGTTTGCTTCCACTCTCCAACCTTTGTCCTAGACTGGAAATCCCAAGTTTAGTCTAGAAGACAAACCCCTCCACTACCTGCCCCATCTCCCGGTCCTAGGAGCAAATGACAGAGCTAGCAAACCCCAAGTAACAGTCCAGTCACAGGATTCCTATGGGCAAGGATCCGCCCCTCCCCCACCGCCACATATGTCAGTGGGGGTGGCCTCTCAGTGTTACACCCCTCCTGCTGTTTGGAAGTGAGGGGCCTGGAACACAGCTCTCCAAATGCGCCTGACAATTATAACTAGAAAGGATACTGTGAAGAGGGGGATAGAACACATAAGTAAATAACTTCTAAATCTCTTCAGCCAGCCAAGAACAGCACCGGACTCTCCCGTCTCGAGGTAGTCCAAAACTGTTCTGGGTGTGGCTGCTGAGAGTATTATCTGGCCTCAATCACTCCAAGTACCTTAAGTCACTGCTCCCCCCAGGGAGAGGTATTTTCCCCCAGCATTCACACCCAGGCCTGTGTACATATGAACCATTTTGGAAGATAAACAGAGAATGACAAGCTAGGGCCCCTCAGCTCACTCCCTGAGCCAGCGAGTCCCTTCCTCTTGCCACCCGACCCCCTCCCCCCAAGTCCATCTCTCTTCCTGCCAGGCTGCTGCCTACAGCAAAGGTCTGGGGGCAGGGCAGAAAGCCCACCCAGCCACCAAGCCAGGCTCTCTAAACCCTACCCTGTCCCTGACACGGCCAGTCTTCCCAGCCAGGAAGGGTACTGGAGGAAAAGGACCGCAGACCATACACAAGCGCAGTTCTGGAAACAGTAAAGCGTTCCAGTGAGGGGCAGCAGCAGGCGCACAGCCGTTTGCATAATAGGAGAACGCCCGCCTGTCAGGCAGCATAGCTCGCCCGACGCCGTTCGGATTAGATTGCTAATGAAAAGGCACAAAGAGCCGGCGCCCGCTACCCCGTCGACCCCTGCTCCACAGACTCGCGCCCCAGGACTGGCGCGGCCCTGGGGGCTTTGTGCCCGGAGTCCCGTGCCGGCCGCAACCCACCGGGCACCTGAACCACAAAGCCCCCGCCCGTCCAGGGTCCCGCGTGCGCCTCGGTTCAGCACTAGGGCCGTGCGCGCGCTCCGTCCCACGCGCGCCCACGCCCCCCTCTCCGGGAGCGCGCCCGGCCCGCGCCCCCTTCATCCGAAGACGCCGCTTACCTCATGTGCCCGCCAGCGGCCCCTCGTCTTGGGCGCCCGACCTGCGCTGCACGCGCCCGCCCTGTCCGCCCTCCGCCAGCCCCGCTCGGCTCCCCGCCCAGCGCGCCCAGAGCGCCGCTCACAGCCGCCCGCTCCGCGCCATCTTGGAAGCTTGTGACGTCAGCTCCACCCGCTCACCCCTGACCCACATCTGAATGGGCGAGCGACGGGGCGGACCTGGAGGCGGACCCTCGTGGAGGCGGAACCCCGAGGCTGGGCGGGGCCGACGAGGGGTCTGAGTCCAAGGATGGACCAGAGGCTGCTGGATAGTGTAATGGGGGAGGGGCGCACGGGAGGTCGCCCGAGCCCGGACTGGGACGCCGACGGGATCCCGACCCAGGCGCCAGAACCAGACGGCAGCCTTACCTCAGAATACTTGACGGGCAACACCCTGCGGAACAAGGACCCTGCTCTTTATCACAGATCTATGCCCAGCCCTCAAACCGAAGACTGACTCGTTTTGAGCCTGACCCGGACCCTTCAGAGCCCCCGATACCATCACCACCAATGCTGTTCAGATGGCCTGCGCCTCTCCCATTCCGATCCCAGTCTATAAAGTTTAGCCCCCAAAGACTTCTTGCTTCACTGTCTGAGCTGCAGGAAGGCCTGCATGGTGGTTTTATGATTTTAAAGGAGAAAAGAGGCCTGGGAGTCCTAACTCCAAACTCCTGCCAGAGTCCTTACATCCTAGGTGATAGTCGACCTTGACTGAGCAGAGGGCAGAGAGGTCCGAGTCTTATCCATAGTCTTCCGGTGACAGCAGCAGGTCACGAGAGTTTAGGCAGCCCGGTAAGACCCAAGGCTTGACGCTACCCAAAAGTATTGAGATTCACAGCGAGGTATTCTCTAGAGAGTTATTAAATGAACTTCTCTCTGCTTTGAACACTAAACACTAAAGCCCACCGCTGTTAAGGTCAGAAAAGTCCTAGCCAGCGCCTACAACTGTTCCATAGGGAGATGGTGAATAAACATTGAAACCCAATTCAGTAACTCTTCACAGAGACAACCATGCTTTCTTAATGTACAAGCGTAAAGTAACAGATATTAACTTAAAATGCTTAGTTCAGCCAAATACATAGCTAAATACATAATTGTCTTTACAACTATCATCTTTGAAACACCAAACAACAGAAATGAGAGTACATTTGTCCTAACATATTAAATCAAATTATAAAGCTACTGCTCAGTTATACTAGCCAAGAAATAGGATACAGTTCCTTAAACATCCGGAAATGATGAAAACACAACAGATTTAAAATGGGTGGTGTGGGGGCATGTCTTTAGTTCGAGAACTCCGAAGGCTGAAAGAGGCTGATCTCTGTGAATTAAAACCAGTCTGATCTATATAGTGACTTCCAGTTCAGCCAGAACTACACAGTGAGTCTGCCTCAGAAAGGAAAAATAAAAAGGAACTATTAAGTGTCGTTAAAGATGTCAATCATGAAAAAGAGACTAAAAGCGGGCAATTTTGAAGACTTACCGAGCCAAATGTGGTGGTCCTGCCGCTCCTTACGTAATGGTTACAGAAAGGAACATCTTTTTCAGTGGTTATAGTCACTGGTAAATTGCCCTGACTCCTATAAATAATCATCCACCTATTCCCCTGTAAGCAGCTCTAATTAAGTTCACTAAGTCACAAAAAAAGAAAAAGTAGAACCAAGACAAGCTGGGGAAAAGAATGGGGTCAGATGTAGTGGGAAGGAAACAAAAGAGGGTAATGGGCTGATTGTGGTCCAAATACGTTATGTACACATATGACTATGTATGTATTACATTACATACATGTAATCAATAGATGCTAATAAAAATAGAGTGGAAAGCAGAACTATTGTATGATGCAGCTGTTCCATTCCTAGGGTTGTTAGGTTAGCTGGCTATCTAAGGCACCAATAAGTCAGCACATCTATGTTTATTTTATACTTTTTTAACCGTTTTTTCATTCGATATATGATCATGCTTTCCCTTTCCCCCAGCTCCTACCACCCTCCAAGTCTACACCCTCTCCCCCCCCCTTTTTTTTTTAAGACAAAGGTCTTACACTGTAGTCTTGGCTGTCCGGGTACTCTTTATATAGACCAAGCTTCAAACTCACAGAGGTCTTTGTGCTCCTACCTCCTGAATGCTGGCTTTAAAGGTGTGCACCGCCAACCACTCCTGTGCACCGCCGACCCTCTTCTCTCTCTTTAAAGAAAAAATAAACAAAAAAAGGACCTCACACACCACATCCACACAAAAACTAAACAAAATCAGAAACTAAAATATACAAGCAAAAGACTAAGCCAACATAGTGGCACCTGCCATTAGTTCCAGCTCTTGGAAAGCCAAGGCAAGTGGATTGCTGTGAGTTTGAGGCCAGCCTGGTTTGGTCTACATAATGAGTTTCAGGACAGTCAGAGCTACATAGTGAAACACTATCTCAAAAAAAAAAAAAAAAAAAAAATGCTTAGACAAAGCAATCTGAAGAAAAAAACATCTGCAAAAGCACCATTTAATTCATTTTGAGTCATTTACTCCTAGGCATGGGGACTACTTAATATTTGTATGATTAATATACCCAGTGAGACTCCATTAGAGAAGACTAATTTTTCCTTTGCAAGCAAATGCCAATTGCAGATAGCATCTTTGTTAGGGGTGCAGGTTTATATGTCCACATCCCCCTCTCTACCATGGGACCCCATCTAGCTATAATCTGCACAGGCCCTGTGCACGCTGCCACTGCCACAGTCTGAGAGTTCACATGCACATCAGTTCTGTTGTATCTGGAGGACCCTGATTCCTGGGAATCATCCATCACCTCTGGGAACTGACAGTCTTCCAGCCTTTTATGAGTAGGTTCCAGAGTCATGAGAGGGGGACTAAATGAAGACATGCTATTTAGGACTATGTGCTCCAAATTTTCTCACTCTCTGTACATTTTCTAGTTGTGGGTTTCTGTGTTAGTTCCCAAGAAGCTTCTTTGGTAATGGCTTTACTGATCTATGAGTATAGCGGAATGTCATTAGAAATCATTTTATTACTAGGTTCCCTTAGCCAAAAAAAAAAAAAAAAAAAAAAGTATTTGGTGTTCTCCTCTAACTATGGCTCAGGTTTCATTTCAGGACGTGGGCCTTTAGAGCAGGCAGAGAGTGGTTGGTTACTTCTACATCTATGCCACTACTGCACCAGACTGTCTCAGGTGGATCACTATTGTTGTACAGCTTGTAGCCAGTTCACTGTTCAGCTTTCTTCTCTGGTAGCATGCAGAGCATTACTTGTCAGTCTGGATGAAGCTGCTGGGTAGGCAGCAGCGAGACTTCTCCATGTGACATATATAAACATTATCCTCAGCAACAGAGCTTTAACATCACTTTGTGGAGACAGCCTTGGCAGTAGCCTGAGATGTTTGGGGGTTTCCATGGGAAACCTTTGGCCAGTGACTCAACTAGATGTAACCCATTTTTGACACTGGATGTTTCGCTTAGTGATGAAAGATGTTTAGTTGAGGCGTTGTTTCCCCCATTACTTGAGGACTGCATTCAGATTCCCTTCATATAGGCAGCATATATTTTAGAAAGCTTCTACCTTAGCAGGTTTCCACATGACCGTTCAAAGGGCTCTTAGTGGTGGTTGCCTGGCAGTATCCCAGCGGTGTCTGGGTACAGAAGAGATTGGAAACCCCAACCATCCTGGACCCTGCTGAAAACTCAGACTATGTTATGACTCCCCTGAGCAGCATGAAGGGTTTAAGGCAGACTCACAGCGGACAGTTGTCATTTCCCCTTGTGCCCTCCCTCATCCTCTCTTCCTCATCCCTTCTCACCTTCCTCCTCTAACTCCCCTCTCCCCTGCCGCAACAATATTTCCTATTTCTCCTTTCTTGAGAGACCTTCTCCCCACCTGAGTCCTCATGTCCCTGACTGGGTACCTACTTAGTTATATGGATTGTAGCACATGCATCAAAGCCTTAAAAACTAACATCCAAGCCAGGTGGTGGTGGTGCAGGCCTTTCATCCCAGCACTCAGGAGGCAGAGGCAGGTGGATCTCTATCAATTTAAGGCCAGCCTGGTCTACATCGATAGTTACAGGACAGCTAAACATAAAGAGACTCTATCTTAGGAGGCCAAAAAACCAACACCTATACGTAAGAGAAAGCATACCATATTTGTCTTTTGGGGTCTGGGTTACCTCACTCACAATATTTCTTCTAGTCCCATCTATTTACTTGCAAATTTAAAAAAATTAACAGTGGAATAGTTTTCCACTGTTCATTATCCATTTCCAGTCGGAGGCAGAGGATAGGCTGTTTTCAGCTTTTGGCTGTTGTGATAAAGCACCAGTGAGTGAAGTAGGTGATGTGTCCTTTGGGTATACACCCAAGAGTGACTAGGTGGATCATTCTGTCTGCTTTTGTTTTTCTGAGAAAGGGGCCCTCTGTGTAGCCTTGGCTGTTCTGAAACTCATTCTGGAGGATATAGAATGTATAATAGTTTACCTAGGCCTTAACAGCTCCATTTGTTTAAAATGCTATTGTTTCTCCAGTGTGCCGCTTTTGGCTTCTTTGTCCAAAATCAGGTGTGCATAGATGTGTGGGCTTTTGCCTGGGCCTTAGATTTGGTTCCATTGGTCCCCATGTCTGGTTTTGCCAATACCAATTCCTCTGCAGCACAACTTGAAAAGTGAAATGCCAATAGCTTCAAAACGCCTTATTGTTCAGGGTTGAGTTATGCTGGGGTTTCCAGTGTTTCCATATGAAACTCAAAGCTGTCTGCTCAGTTTCCGTGAGTTGTGTTGGAATTTAGAGAGGATCGAGTTGAATCTGCAGATTGTTTCCCACAGGATGGCCATTTTCACTATAGTGATCTCAGTGACCCATGAGCATGGGAGACCCTTCCATTTCCTGGTTTGTTCTTCAATTTCTTTATGCAACGTCTTAGAGTTTTTATTATACAAAATTTTCGTTTTCTCGGTTAGAGTTATCCTCAGATTTGTTTTACGGCAATTGTGAAAGGAGCTGATCCCTGATTGCTTTCCCCACCTGCTCGTTTCTCCGTTGGAAGGCTACTGACCGCTGTGTTAATTTCCTGTCCTGTCGCTTCGCTCAAAGTACTCATCAGCTTTGGACACTGCCAGGTGGAGTCTTAGGGTCTTTCATCTATGGAACCATATCATCTGCTAATGATGATGTTCATACAAAAACGCCTTCCTTCCTTTCCACCTGTGTCCCCTTGATGTCCATCAGCTCAGTCATGGCCCTGGCCAAGACATCAAATATCACAGTGACTAGAGTGAAGAACATGAACAGCCTTGCCTTGTTCCTGATTTTAACGCAAATGATTTTGAGTTTCTCTCCATTTAGATTATTGGTGTTGGTTCCAGGCTTCCTGGAAACTGCCTTTTATATTGAGTATACTCCTTATATCCATAGTTTCTTCAAGACTTTTATAATGAAGTGGGCTGAGATTTTACCAAAGGCTACTTCTATTTCTGAGACAATCATGTGTTTTGTTTTGTTTTTCTTTC
Source organism: Micromys minutus (assembly GCF_963924665.1). Classification (NCBI taxonomy): domain Eukaryota; kingdom Metazoa; phylum Chordata; class Mammalia; order Rodentia; family Muridae; genus Micromys; species Micromys minutus. Next base: position 72,709,434 of record NC_137976.1, on the reverse strand, counting down.
AGTCTGTTTATATGGTGGAGTACTTTTATTGATTTACATATGCCTAACCACATTGTATCTCTGGAAGTAAGACAACTGGATCAAGGTGAACACATCTTTCTGATGTGTCCATTTAGCTGTTGATAAACACCTAACTTGATAAAGAAAATGTCGTAGCGTGGAGGAGATGGCTCAGTTAGTAAAAGGCTTGCTCTAGTAAGCGTGTAGACCTGCGTTTGAATCCCCAGCACCCAAGTACCAAGGTGGACAGAGTAGTACACACTGGGGCTCTGATACCTGGGAGCAAACAGCTGGGTTCCCATTGAAGCACACTGGCCAGCCATTCTAGATGAATCCTTGAGCTCCAGGTTCAGTGACAGACCCTGTCTCAAAGAAAAATCAATAAAATAGAGAGCAATAAAGACAGACACTTCTGGCCTCCACACCCAAGAGAATGCACAAATACCCACGTGTACATATAAAGACACCCACACAAATACATACATACACACAAAAAAATGTGGTAACACAGAGAGTTGGAGAAAATGGAAGGAAACGGGCACAAACACACTAGATTATTTAATCATAAAGAAAAATGAGTCATAATTTGATCAGGGTATGTTAGCATAGACCTTTAATCCCAACACTCAGGAGACTGACAAGCAGATCTCTAGGCTCAAGACCAGCCTTCTCTGTAGAGTGAGTTCCAAGACAGCCAGGGCTTCACAGAGAAACCCTGTCTTAAAAACCAACCACACCCTCCAAAAGAGCCATTACTTATTTGTTTTTGAATTCCCTATGTATGTGAAGATGATTTTAAGTTTCTATATTTCCTGTCCCCTCTCCTCAAATCATAGGATTATAGACATGAGTTGCCACACCCAGTTTTTATGTTGGGATTGAACCCAAGGCTTTATTTATGATAGGCAAACACTTTAAGAACTAAGCTGGGACTGGAGAGAAGGCTCAGCAGTTAAGAGCACTGACTGCTCTTCAGAGGTCCTGAGTTCAAATCCACATGGTGGCTCACAACCATCTGTAATGGGATCTGATGCCCTCCTCTGGTGTGTCTGAAGACAGATACACTGTACTCACATACATAAAATAAATAAATAAATAAATGTTTAAAAAAAATCTAAGCTGCATTTTCAGCTCCTGCATGTGTGTATGCAAGTACAGGTGTGTGTGTAAGTACAGGTGTGTGTGTGTGTGTGTGTGTGTGTGTGTGTGTGTGTGTGTGCTCATATGGAGGTCAGAAGATAACACCTGACACCTGGGATTTGGTTCTCTCCTTCCACCATGTAGACCCCAGGGCTCTCACTCTGGTTATCCACATGAGTACCGCTGTGCCTAGCACCATTTTTTACCTAGTGAGGCTTCTCTGAAGTAAAAATTATTTTGTTGGGGGAGGGGGTTGGGGGATAAGCAGGGGAGACTTGCTAGACATTTATTTGAGTAGGAGTTGAGGAAGTGTCACACTGAGAGCAGCATGTTCAAGGTCCTGAAGATGCCTGCCAGAGCTGATAACATGGGCTACCATGATGGGGAGCCCAGGCTAGTATCTGAAGTTCTTATTCCAGGAGCTATTGAAAGTCATTGAAAGATTCAAAGCAGGAAAGGTATGAGGAAAGTTCTCAGTGTCTGTTTGTACTGTGGAGGGGGCAGGGGGTAGAGGAATGCATGTGTGGACTGGCAATTGCAGGCCAGAGGACAATTTCAGGGACCATCCCTAGAATACAGTTCTCCTCCTTTGAGATAAGGTCTCTCCCTGGCCTAGAGCTCACCAATTAAGCCAGTCAGAATGAGCAGTAAATTCCTGTCCCCCAGTGCTGGGATTAGAAACACAAGACATAATACCCAACATTTTACATGGGTTCTGGGGAATGAACTCACCGTCCCAAGGGGAAATGCCATTCAAGCTGTAGAGAGCAACCACATCTACCAATAAGGTAAGGCATCAGGGAAAGTAGCCCAGCAGCCTGGGCTGATGGCAATGCCATCACCAGACAGGAGGCCAAAAGGGTGAATGAGTTCTTCATATTAACAAGGAGAGTAAGGTGGCAGCCTCCTGTAGCAGTCCTAACTACTGAAGGCTCAAGTGGGAAGGCTGGCTGAAGTTGGAGATTTGATGCCATCTTCTTAAAGGAATTTAAAGAAAGAAAATCAAGCTGGGCATGGTGGAGCAGCATGATTTTAATCCCAGCACTCAACAGGCACGGAGGGCAAATCTCTAGATGTTGGAGGCCAGCCTGGTCTATATATATAGAGAGAGATTATATGGCGTACCCCTTCGTAAATGTACTTAGCATTTCCTAACAAGCTGAGTGGCAGTGGTGGCACTCAAGAGGGGGAGGTAGAGGCAAGCAGGTCTCTGAGTTATGAGTTCGAGGCTAGCCTGGTCTACCAAGCAAGTTTCAGAACAGCCAGGGCTACAGAGACAAACAAAAAAAAAAAAAAACAAAACAAAAGTCTGGGGGAGCAGGAGCCCTGTAGGAAGAAAAGACAAAGATTAGGGTGGAAGAGTAGGGTTTAAGGTGATAGAGCAATGCATACCTAACTCGCTGCACACTATTTTATTTTATGGTTTTTCTTATGAAATAAACAACTTAACCCTAACCCTAACCTATTCATACAGGGCTTCTCTATGTAGCCCTGGCCGTACAGGAATTTTGTAGACCTGGAACTCACAGAGATCCTCCTGCCCCTGTCTCCAGAGTGCTGGGACTAAAGGCATGTGCCACCACCTGACCAGCTCACCCCACCCACTCTTTGTTTTTCCGTGATAGGGTTTCCCTATGTGGCCCTGGTGCCACCATGCCAAATGGTCTCTCTTTGTTGGGGAGTCACCGGGCTGGCTAGCAAAGCAAGCTCTGGAGGGACACCTTTTTCTCCCTCTCCGGTGCTGCTGAGCCTGGCTTTTGTTATTTTAATTTACAAAGTTAAATTAGCATACATAGTATTATATTTTGTAATGATGTCTTTTTAAAAAACATCTTTTTTTATTCTTCTTCCCCATTTTCTCCATTTTTCCGACTCTCTCATTGCTCCGATTTCCTTTCCTCTTTCAGGACCCTCGGGCCCTCTGCCCCCACCCCATTCTGTCTTAATACTTGATGGTTTACCTGCTTGTGTGTTGTTGCGAAGGTGTCCAAACAAGATGAAAAGTTCATCTACAGAACTTTTCTAGTTCCGTAGACGGCACGAGCAGTTTTGTTTGTTTTTTGAGACATGGTCTCTTTAAGTGACAGTTGCTATGTAGAGCAGGCTAGACTTGAACTCATAACTCAGAGAGATCCTCCTACGTTTGTTTCCTCAGTGCTGAGCTTAAAGGAGCATGTCACTTGGCAGTTACATACAGTTCTTGGGTTTTTTGTTTTGTTTTTTGTTTTTTGTTTTTTTTTTATGTATATGGGCGTTCTGCCTGCCTGGGTGTCTGTGTGTGGTTGGAAAGTGCCCTAGAAGGCTAGAGAAGAGAGAAGGCAAGGCCCAGCCTTGAGTGGGGTCAGAGGGTTGTGACACATGTGCTGGGAATAGAACTCTGGCCCTTCCCTAGAGCAGGCAGTGCCCCCCAGCCTTACTCTCCTGAGGCTTTAACATTTATAGGTGGTGCAGGATTTTAATTCCTGCAGTAAGGAAGCAGAGGCCAGGGCATCTCTGGGAGTTCACACGGAGCCTGGAGAACGTAGTGAGCTCTAAGCCAGTCAGGGCTACACAGTGAGGCCCTATTTCTAAAAAAAAAAAAAAAAAAAAAAAAAAAATTAATGGCTTTTTAAATATTTTATTTTTCGGTCTATCTATCGGGTAGATGCCTGTGTGCCACTACACGAGTGTGGGGTCAGGGCACCTGGGGGAGTTGGTTCTTCCTTCTCTGCAGACCCTGAGAACTTACGCAGGCTGTCAGGCTGGGGTAGTAAGTGAACTTGCCTGCACTCACCTTATGTCCTGAAGACCTGCTGCAATTTTATTTTATTTTCCACTGTATTTTCTACTTTCTTCTTCTTCTTCTTCTTCTTCTTCTTCTTCTTCTTCTTCTTCTTCTTCTTCTTCTTCTTCTTCTTCCTCTTCTTCTCCTTCTTCTTCTGCTTCTTCTGCTTCTTCTGCTTCTTCTTCTTCTTCAATAGACATTATTCTTTTAAAAAAAATTTGGGGCTGAAGAAATGGCCCAGTGGTTAAGAGCACTGGCTACTCTTCCGGAGGACCCAGGTTCAGTTCCCAGCACATACACATGGCAGTTTGTAACTCCAGCTCCGGGAATTCAGACACCTTCACACAGATACACACGCAGGCAAAACACCAATGAATATAAATAATAATAAATAATCCTTAGCTAGGAAGTGGTGGCACACGCCTTAGATTCCAGCACCCGGGAGGCAGAGGCAGGCAGATCTCTGTGCATTTCAGGCTAGTCTGGTCTACAGAGCTAGTTCCAGGACAGCCAGGGATACACAGAAAATCTGTCTGGGAGAGAGAGAGAAAAAAAAAAAAAAAAAAAAAAAAAAAAAACAACCAGCCCCCCACCCCCAAAAAAACAAAAGCCAAAAAAAAAAAAAAACCCAAGAAACAAAACCAAGGACAACAACAAACACCTTTATTTGTTGATGGGTCTCCCTATGTGGCCTCAGGCTCCCAGGTTGTGGGATGAATGCAAGCGCACAGACCCTTGTGGAGCCCTGGTAGTCCTGGAACTCGCTCTTCAGACCAGGCTGCCTTCGCCTGCCTCTGCCCACACCCCGGAGCTGTCTCTCCAGACCATTTTATAAAAGGTGTTTACTTCCCATGTAGCCAGAACTATAGATGATGTCACCCCAGGCTTGCCTTTTAGAAAAACCATTGCACTGAGGCTGGAGAGTTGTGTTAGTGTCGGCCCTCTGGATAGCTCTATCCTTACAAACTGCACCTAGTCTAATACTCAAGGAGGTAAAGGAAGGGGATCAGAATGTGAAGGTCACCTTCTGCCACGTGAATTTTAGTCTGGTCACAGAAAACCCTTCATAAAATGAAAAAAGATAAAAAGCCAGGCAGTACAGGTTATAGTGGTGCATGTTTTTAAACCCAGACTGGGAAGGCAGAAACAGATGCAGGGGGATCTCTGTGAGTTTGAGGTCAGAGTAGTCTACAGAGTAGACAAGGCATAGAAACACACCATCTTGAAAAAACAAAAAAGGAAGGAAGGAAGGGGGAAAAAAAGTAAAAGAAACAAAAGAATAACTGGGGAGGAGGTATTCTCTCTGCTTCCTGACTACATACATGCTACATACATGATGTATGCAGCTGCCTCACAACTCCACCAACACTTCTTCCTCTTCCCATATGAACTATAGCTTCAAACTATAAGCCAAAACTAACCCCTCCTTTTTTCCAGGGGGCAGCAAGCTTCCCCTATCCTTTACCTGCTTGGCCTTACACACCCTCATCCACCTCTCAGCTGACCCTGGATTTCCTGAATCGTCAGCAGGGTCTTCCCTAGGATCTGTCTGCAGGATGTTATGATCCAGGGGCAAGGATGAGTAACACCAATGACAGTTTCTTCCGGAGGTGAGAATGAGGGCCGGAAGCCTTTGTTTCTGTGGGTTCAAATCCTAGCCATATTGTTGACCAGGCAGTTGGCCCAGAACTGACCTCTGTAGTTTCTCCCCTGGTTTTCCCATCTCTAAGACAGGAATACATAGCTACATTTACTTCTTGGGCTAGGGTGACAGTGAGGAAACCAGGCAGCCAGGCAAGCATATGCTTGGCAGTCTCCACACACTGCCGTGTAGAGAGAGCAGTGGGCATAGAGGGTAATCTAGGATAAAGAGGGTAAAAGTTAGGCCATGTGCCAGGTCCCTTCCAGAAGTTCCTTCTCAGCAGCTGAGAGGACAGAAATAATAAAAACAGCTTTCATTCTGCACTGGATTGAGGGTCCTAGGGCACCAGGAATCTCCTGAGGGCTAGGAGCAGTTGGGTGGATGAAGGCATGAAATGTCCAAATCTCAACCTTCCCACATCACCAGGGTCTGATGGGTCTCATGTGGCAGTGGGGGAAGGGGCTATCTTCTTGCCTGGCCAGGATACCAGGAAGCCCCAGGGGCTGGGGCTAGAGCCCTTGGTCATAATCACAAGAGAGGCTATGCCTATTGCAGCTCTTATCTGGCCTGACCTTGTGGAGACTGACCACTCCCAGCTTCTGGAAAATGTGGCCCTCTGCCCTCTGAGGCCTCTTTCTCCTGCGGTGGGCCCTTAGTTCTACCCCTTGGCCCACCATATTGGAGTGTTTTTTCCAGCCAGCCAGCCCTCAGCCCCACTCCCACCCCATCCATCTCTGAGAAATCTGTCTCCACCTAGAGTCCCTCGGGCACCTCTGACTCAGCAGGCAGGATTTGCTCTAGGCCCCCTCCTAGGACCCTGTTACCCAAGTCCTGGCTGCTGCCACTCCCTGTCCCCTCCCCCCACCAGCCCTACCTATTTGAATTCCTCACCCTCCCTTGCCCTTTCTTTCCCCAGGGTGGGGGAAGGAATCTTCCAGATAACAAGAGGGCAAAGGGACACACCTCATTTCAGACCCAGGCCCTACCGCCAACGTGCCGAACGACCTTGGCAGGTGACCTCTGCTCTCTGAACCTGAGAGCTTTTCAAATCTGTAAAAGTGGAGCCGCACAGAACTCTGAGTAAGGCTGTTCAGATCGGGAACGTGTGAGCTAAGGCACAGGGTTAGGTCTTAGGGCAAGGCAGTCAGCCCCAGTGCTTTCTTTTGGTGGTCTCAGTCACAAGTAGGTTGATCCTACCTAAGGTACCACAGCCAGCTGTGCACATTGGCAGCACAGGTAAAGGTTGGGGGGACAGTGGAGTAAACGGGTATTCCACTGGCCTTTCGAGCCTGTAGGAAGATCGGTAAATGCTGGGAGGACCGAGAAACAGTTTCCCAAGGGGATGCCAGACGGCTAAGAGCAAAGTTTTGTCTCTTTTTCTTCTTTTCTTTCATTTTTCTTTTTAACACAGGGTCCGCTGTGTAGCCTTGTCTATCCTAGAACTACGTAGACTAGGCAGGCCTTGAACTCAGAGATCTGCCTGTCTCTCTCTACCTTTGGAGTTCAGGGAACAAAGATGTGTGCCACTATGCCAGGCCTTAGGACAAAGTCGTTCTGCGCCATGGCCTTATATAGACCAGGCTGTCTTCCCTCCAGACGTGTAGCTTAGGCTAACCCATCAACTGTCGATCCTCCTCCTTGCACTTCCCAAGTGCTGGCATTATAAGGAATTGTTTGAAGAAGCTGATGTAGCTGAGGCCTCATGGCAGACAGAAGGCCATGTTTTAAAGCATTACATTTATGTGCGTACATACATGCACACACATTCTACAATTCACGTGTGAACAACTGAGCAGGGGTCAGTTTCCACAAGGTGTATTCTGAAGATTTAGTTCATCAAGCTTGGTAGCAATCACCTTCATCCACTGGGCCATCACACTGGTCCTCTCAGAAGGCCTTCTTAGAGAAGTAACCCAAGCTGAGAGTCAAACAATAAACTACTGGGGGTGGGAAGAAGCTCAGTAGTTGGGCTGAAGAGATGGCTCAGTGGTTAGAGCACTGACTGCCCTTCCAGAGGTCCCGAGTTCAATTCTCAGCAACCACATGGTGGCTCACAGCCATCTGTAATGGGATCTGATGCCCCCTTCTGGTGTGTCTGAAGACAGCAGTAGTGTACTCCTATATATACATTAAAAACAAAAAAAAAAAAAAAAAAAACAAAAAAAGCTCAGCAAAGGGCCATAGTCAAGAGAGAAGTCTTTCAGTGGACCTGAGGCTTTGATGTCCTCAGCATGTGCTTCTGTACATTCACACACACATATATGCCCAACTTCACTTTAAAGTGTGTGGGTGTTTTCTTTCTGCATGTATGTGTGCACCATGGTTATGATCTGCCATGTGGGTGCTGAGAGCTGAACTCTGGTCATCCGGAAGAGCGGCCAGTGCTATTAACTATTTCCCTAGCCCTCACAGTTGATCTTTACTTATTGTATGTATTTACTTATTTTTGGTTTTTGAGACAGGGTTTCTCTGTGTAGCCCTGGCACTCCCTCTGTAAACTAAAGTTGGTGTTGCCACACCCCGGGGAAATTATTATTTTTTTAAACATTTATTTATTATATATAAGTACACTGTAGCTGTCTTCAGACACACCAGAATAGAGCATCAGATCCCCCATTACAGATGGTTGTGAGCCACCATGTGGTTGCTGGGATTTGAACTCAGGACCTCTGGAAGAGCAGTCAGATCTAACCAGAGCCACCTCTCCACCCCGGGAATTATTATTTTTAAGTAGAATTTTACTTAAACAAAGCTGACATCACACTCTATGATGATCTACTGGAGAGGTTGATCCTACTCTTCTATTTCTTGCCTTTACCCCCTGAATACTGGGGTTGGGCCCCAAACGTCTCTTTGTCCCAGCGTCCCACGTGTGCCTTCATCAGCTTCCTCTGTCTTTCCGTTGTCCTCCTTCTTCCAGGCTATTTTTAAACATTATTTTCTAAAATTTCCCGTGAACTCTGGGATTTAGGATTCTGGGTGTGAGAAGAGTCTAGCTTGGTGCCAGTCTGAACCGGCCTGACATTTGTTTCCAGTCCTTTGAGAAAATGACTCCTTGGCTTTGTGAGGCACATGCTAGGTTCCTCTGTTGGAGGTGGAGGAGGGTGCCAGCTCAGTGGGTGTAGGTGTTGTCAAACCTCATGACCTAAGTCACATTTCTGGTACCCACAGGAAAGGATCATCCACTCCACGGATTGTCCTCTGACCTTTATATGCATACCCCCTTCCTCAGTAAATAAACGTTTTGGGGAGAGGGGAAAAAGCCATCTGGGTTCCAGGCCTTTAGGGTTAAAAGAAAAAAATGTTATTTTCTTGGCACGAGGTCTTATAAGGCAAATGTGACCCCAAAAGTTCTGCCCAGATGACATGTTGAGAAGTAGGCAAGAAAAATGAGGGGTGTCACAGCAGTGAGGGTAAGAGCGGCAGTGGGGTGAGGGAGAGATACAAGCTCCAAAAGCACCCGAGGCTGTGTTTTAAAGAAAGTTGAGTGGGGGGTGGGCTTTATAGTTTGGTAGACTTAGTTTATACAAAATGAAAAATGGGGGGTGGGGTGATGAGATTCTAGAGATCTATTGAAACTGTACAGTTAAGTGTTTAAAAATGGGAGCTGAAGAGATGGCTCAGCGGTTAAGAGCACTGACTGCTCTTCCAGAGGTCCTGAGTTCAATTCCCAGCAACCACATGGCGGCTCACAACCACCTGTGATGGGATCTGATGCCCTCTTCTGGCCTGCAGGCAGAACACTATACATAATAAACAAACAAACAAACAAATAGAATAATTAAAATAATGAAGGGAGGAAAAAAAGTGTTTAAAACTGGCCTGGTGCTGGTGATACCTCCCTTAATCCCCTTACCTGGGAGGCAGAGGTGGGCAGATCTCTGTGATCCAGTGTACACAGTAAGTTCCAGGACAGCCAGGCAGGCTATACAGAGAATCCATGTCTCAAACAATAAAACAGAAACAACAAACTCCAAGGTGCTTAAGATGGTAGCTGTTAGAGGAAGGGGGTGGGGCATGTCTTCAGCATAGCAATGCATAAGCTGGGTGTATTGTGCACATCTCTAACCCCAGGGCTAAGGACCAAAAGTTTAAGGTCAGCTTCTGCCTCAAAGGGTTTGCTTTTAGCTTGGTACACATCAATAAAAAAAATCAAGTTAGCCACAGAGGTGGTGGTACACACCTCCAATTCCAGTACTCAGGAGGCAGACATAGGTGGATCTCTAAGTTTGAGTGAGGACAGCCTGGTCTACACAGTGAGTTCTGGGACAGCTAGAGTTACACAGAGAAACCCTGTCTTGAACAACAAAATTAAAAACAAACAAACAAACACAAAATTGGGGTACTTTTAAAACTAGGAATCAAACATGGGCCTTGCACATTCTAAGCAAAAGGCCCACCTCCAAGCTATATCCTAATTCCTGAGATAGTACATTTTATACTTTGGTTGGTTTCTACATTTTAATTTTTTTTTCAGGATTTATGTGCATATAGTGTTTTGCTTATACGTATGTATTAGCACCATGCGCAGCTGGTGTCACAGAGGGTGGAAGGAAGCATTTAATGCCCTGGATCTGAGGTTCTAGGCAGTTGTGAGCATCTATGTAGGACTGAAACCTGGGTCTTCTGGGAGAGCAGCCAGTGCTTCTAGTCAATGAGTTATCTCTCTAGTCCCTTTGAATTGGGACATGGGGGAGTGTGGCAGGGGTCTCTTTCTATGGCCCTGGCTGTCCTTTAACCTTTATACCAGGCTGGCCTCAAACTGAGATCCACATGTGCCTGCCTCCTGAGAACTCAGATTAAAGGTATTTGCCACTATGCCCAGTGTTGTGTGTGTGTGTGTGTGTGTGTGTGTGTGTGTGTGTGTGTATGTGTGCAGGCCTATGAGTCCCATGGCACACGTGTAGAGGTCAAAGGACAACTTGAAAGAATTAGTCCTCTCTGTCAACAATGTGCATTTTGGAGATTGAACTCAAATCTTTAGAGCTGGCTGCAAGTACCATTACATACTGAACTATCTAATCAGCCCAGTTTACACAGTAAAACAAAAACAAAACCATTTGTAGGGCCTGTAAGATGGCTTAGCAGGTAAAAGGCACTTGCCGCCAAGCCTGAAATCCTGGGTTTGATCTTTAGGACCCACCTGGCGGGAGGAGAGAACTGACTTCCACAAGCCATCCTCCGGCCTCCATACATAGAGTATGGTATGTATGCAGGAACATACACACAAATACAAACACCCAAAGAAGTAAAAACAATTGTGAAAGGAGTTGTTCTCAACTGCTATGGATTAAAAGGCACCACCTGCCCTCCAGAGTTGGACACAAAGTCCAGCAAGGTAAGCAGGTCTCTGCGCCCTCCTCTGATTAACTGCACAGCCAGTGTGAGCTGACCGTGTTCCTCATGGGTCATGGGAGAAAAGGACAGTGGCCCTCAGTTATGGGGAGTTGGGTGGATTTGCTCTCCACTCATTGCTGAACGAGTAGTTTCAAGTGGCTCCACACTTTGGCTTTCCCTTTAGCTTGTAAAGCCTTTGAGGGGCTCCCCACTGTCCCTGTCTTCTTCCCACTTTCAGATAGTAACCTTCAAGTCCAAGTTAACCTTCATGCTGAAACAGCGGGTGGACGGCTCAGGGGCCTTCCAGTCATCTCTGACGAGCAGAGTCCTTCCTCTAAACACCTTCTTGGATCTGAGGGGAAAAGGACAAAGCCCCACCCTTCCTGTTCACTAGCCTGGAGAGCTCTGGAAGACCATGAGCAGAGGAGGCTCGTGGTTGTGTGTCACACAACCCTGGACATGACCAGTCTCCTTCAAATTGCCATAGGCTTTGTGAAGCATACATGAAATACTTTCCCAAGGAGATCCCTTACAAAGCATCATGGGAACACCGGTAGTTCCTGAAGTAGGGCCCCTAGCCTAGGGGCACTGACTCCACCTAAAAGTACAGAGCTCCAGCCCAGGGACTTCTCAGCTTTGTCTCTTTTCATTCTCATTAGCTGCATCAGCCTGGCCTGAGCAAGGCTCAGCCTCTAGTGAGGATCTGCCTCCTGTCCTTCCAAGAAAACACTTCTGCCACTCTTCCCATCCACTGGCAAAGGGGAGCAGAGGAGGCTCCTGTTTCCCTTAGCCATGCTTGAACTTCCCATGTATTCTTTTTCTATGAACATTTTAATGAGGGTTGAACATAAAATACAAAAATAGCATTCTGATTGCTTTTTCTTTTTAAATTTTTTTGAGACTTTCATACAAGGCAATGGATGGATAATGTTAACCTGCTAAAGAAAACATACTGACCACAGAAAAAAAGCATCTGTAATACCCACCATGGTTATTCATGTCTTTGAAATAGCCTATCAAACTCTCGGGGGTTGGCTGGTTTACTTTTCTTTTGGAAACAGCTCAGATTTAAGTCCTGCTGCTGGTATTGGCTAAGAAGACATCTGAGGACTGTTACCAGTTTCAGGTGATGTTGCCTGGAGTCAGTGTTGCTTAAGGTGACTAGTGAGGAGGGATGTTGTGTGAAGGTACACGTACTTGCTTCTCTTTCCAAGGGGTGTGGGCAGCCAGAGGCTACTACACTGCAAGGGATTCGTGCTTACTCTCCATGGACAGGAAGTCATCCAGCAGATGGGCTGGGACCAGGCCCCTGTGCCCACCATACTCACCATAGTAGAATCCCTTATCATCCACAGGCCCATAAACTGTGACTACATCTCCAGCTCTCAATACCAGCTTGCCCTTTGCTCGGACCCCTGCTCTCCCGTCCCTAGGGTCATAGTCCAGAGCTGCCACCATTGTCTTTGGGGTCCACAGTGTGGGTGTTCTGGAGTTCCCTTGAGGCATGTAAGATCCCTGGGAACTGGTTAGACCCTCCAAGTCTTCACGTTGAGCCTCAGAATGCAGATTCCTCTGTGGTGGCAAACACCACCTCCCATCAGTCTGTTGTGTGCCCATGTCTACCTCAACTACCAGGTGCCCAGGGATCTTGCCGACTCTTCCATTGCACTCTCCATGGTAGAAGCCACGGAGATCCCGTGAGCCCCATACTCTCAGCAGCTGCCCTTTCTGGAAGGACAGCTCTTCATCTGCAGCATCTGAGCTGACAGATATCACCAGGGGGCTATGATCACAGAGGGCCAGGAAGACCCTGACTGGACTGCTCTCTTCAGTCTCCAGCTGGTCAGGGCCACCACCTGTCATCTTAATGACTTTACTGGTTGGTGCTGGGCATAGAACTGAAGTAGGCTCATGAAACTGGCATTCTCTCTTGCTTCCTGGAGTCCCTTGTCTCTGTCCATTTTGGGACTTGTTCTTTCTTTGCTCTGGCTTCTCTGTGCACCGAGAATCCAAACACAGCGCCTCCTTCTCAAAAATGTGATGGAAGTCGGCTGTATGGCACTGGCTGGAGCCTTGCTGGTGAGGTGGGGCCATCTGGGCATATTGATTTTGAGGAAGGGCATTCTCAAGGCCAGGCTTCTCCCAACACAGTATTTTTCCAGGTCCAGTCTCTGAGGAGAGATGGACGAATTCTGGAGCAGGACTCCCACTGATGCATGTGTGTGGGGCATGTCCTTCCTCTACCCCAGACTGGCCAAAGAGTAGGGCTGGCTTGTGGTTCTGGGGACTCTTCTGAAAGGACAGGTCCTTCCCATAACCCTTCCAGGCCTCTGTGGGCCCCTGGCCTTGCTTGCTTCCCTCATCTGAGCTCAGGCTCAGTGGTAAATTCTTCCTTGGTTGTTCTTTGGGGAATGCTTCTAGAAGCTTAGCCTGGGGCTCCCCGCAGCTTCCAGGGGCATGAGGACTGGACTCGGTACCCAGAGAAGCTTGTACCAGCTTCTGGTGACAGACAGGGAAAGGGTCACCATCTGTGTAGTTGAAGGGAGGAGCCTCTAGGAATGGGTAACAAGAGAAGCAGTCCTCAGGGACCTGAGCTGGCACTGAATCCAGAGACTCACCGTACAGTGACATGGTTCTCACTGAAACCTTCTGGCAGGCTAGGGGAGCCTGAAGCTGAGAAAATTCCAGCAGGGTGTTTCCGGCAGTGGCGTCGGCAACTTCTGTCACCTTGAAGCCATCCACATACACAGCATAGCCGGTGACCTGCACTCCATTGGAGGACCCAGCTGAGTCTATGGTCACAGGGAGCCAACTGACCAGTAGGACACCCGGAGAGGCATGGTGCTCCACTAGCACATCCAGAGGAGGGTCAGGGGGCCCTGCTAAAGGTGTATCAAAAGTTACAGTGGAGGACATTGTTTCCCAGAGCACCTGTAATAGGTCTCTAGGTAGCTGTACCCCCACCCTCACCCGGTAACGAGTGCCAGGCTGTAGGCCTTGGAAGGTGTAGTGGTTCACACCTGAGGGGGTTAGGATATGCTCTTCATCGTCCAGGTACACCACGTGAGGGTATCGACTGCTGCCAGAGGCCCAGGTAATAGTGGCAGAGGCAGTTGTGACATTCTGCAGCTGTAGTTCCATGGGGGCCAGACAGAGGGCGCCTTTGGCCTCCAGGAGGGGTCTGGAGAAACTCTGCTCCTTCCCGTTTGATTCCAAGCCCAGCCAGCAGGCTTCCGTCTTGGTTTTCAAACTCTCTGCTCCCATATCTGTCTTAGAGCCTACCCTTCCTACCTGACACAGACCTCTCTCTTGTACTTCCCCAAGTAATAAGCTGCCTTTCTTCAAGGCTTTGCTGTGCTCAGCTGGTAGTGCAGTGGGACCAACGTCAGGGGACTTGAGAAACAGGTGGCTCAGGGGAGGGCTTCCTGGAATCGGTTCTACTAGGCTGGAGGGGACTAGCCCACGCTGCCCGTTCACAAGCTCCCCCTCATAGAAGCCATCCTTGTCCACATCCCCAGAGACATAGACATACTCCCCAGCTGTGAGGGGGAGCTTGCCTTGAGAGTGTTCTTTAGGCCCTTCGAATGGATTGTAGCTACATCTAGCCAAGAAGATCTTGAGCTTTGGAAGGATGGGAGCCTCAAAGCTCCTCATTTCCAGGGGAGTGGACATACTGTCTGGCTCTAAGTCATCCACTTCACTGGCTGTGTCCATGTCCAAAGAAAGGCAAGATGGCACTGTAGCCCACATGGACTCTACCTCCGAGGAGGAGTTGGACTGTGAACTGGTTTTCTTGGCTTGGGGCTTGGAGTCTAGAGGCTGACTGGTTGGATTTCTGTCTGACACTTGGGAGGCAGCAGATGGTTCCCCAAGGGTAACTGGGTTCTCCTGCTGGGAGAGACAAGCAGGAGGCTGTATGTCCCTGGCAGGCAATGGTAATACATGTTCTTCAGGTTTTGTCTTGAACTTGGGTCTCCTGCTATCCCTGGCTTGGGACTCTGAGGCTTGGGTGGTCTCCAATGTCTCTGAGGGGTGGTCAGGCTGAAACTGCAAGCCCTGCATCTCTTTCCCGGAAGTCCTAAGGTCACTTGGGGCTTTATTCTGGTAGTGCTGCAGCTGCTGCTGCCTGTCTTCCGCATATCCCTCTTGTTGCAGCAGCTGCTCAGCCAGCAGGCCAGTGGCTTCGAGTTCCTGCCTCTGCCTCTCGTGACTTTGCTGCCGGGAAACATTGCTGTTCTCATTTGCCAACTTCTTCATCCAGTTGGCCAGGGCCTGCAGCCGCGCGTTCTCCTCTGACAGCCTGGCGCCCTTGTGCAGCGCGGCCTGCAGTTGTGCCTCTGTCTCCTCGTAGCGCCGCTCAGCAGCGGCTGCCTGGACGCTCAGTTCCTCGCATTCCCGCCGCTGTAAACCCAGCTCGCGTTCCAGCGCCTGCACCTGGTGCCGAGCTACCTCCGAGGGAGCGCTGGGGCTGCCCGCGTCCTCCCAGGCTCCGGCTTTACTTTGGTGTAGAGTCAACTGTCTCTGCAGGCGCAGCACTTCCCGCTGAGACTCACGCTGCAGCCGGTCCAAGTCACTGATACTGCACCACTGCGCGCAGGTGGCGCCCTCTTCAGGATGCGAGGAGCTGCCGAGGTCCGAGGCGATGCGCGCCTGCAGCAGGTGGCACTCTCGCCTCAATGCTTCGATCTGCAGGTCCTTGGCTTGCAGCGCGCCAGCCTGTTCCGACAGGTCCTGAGCACGCTGGCAGGTAAACAGTTGGCTCAGGTCCAGACCTTCGAGGCTCTCACCTGGCATTGGAGCACTCATGGCTCGCAGATTGGTCTCCTGCAGCTTGCGGGCTCTATCTTCAAGGCGCTGAGCGAGACCCGTCAGCTCTGCGTGCTTCACCTTGAGCCATTTCACTTTTTCTCCGGCCTCCTCAGAGAAGCCTGTGCGCCGCAGCTGCAAGTTTTCTTCGCGCAGGTCACAGCAGCGGCGAACCAGCACCTGCAATGCCTCGGTCAGCTCCGAGTTCTGCCTCACCAGTTCGTGGTAGTCCAGACTCGGAGGTGAGGGGGTCGAGGCCTCGCAGGGCTTGTTCTCGGAGCTTTCTTTCTGCAGGTCATTAGGTTTCTTATGTATTGATGGTAGCTGAGGCGGCGGCTGGGGACTGGAGGTGTCTGGAATAGAGGCGCTGGTCGAAGAGGCCCTTACCTCAGATTCAGAAGCCTGGGGGCAATTCAATGTGTTGTCCAGTGAGCAGGAATGTGTTGTAGCCAAGGATTCCAGAGAGCTGGCGCGCATGGGCAGCAGGTCGTTTGGAGATTGAACCCGGACACCTGTGTTCAGGCTTTCGAGGGACCCGAGTCGACGAGCAGGCTTTGGGGTGGTGCTCTGGGCTTCTAAGGGCGGCTCTTCCAAGGAATGCGTGGCTTGGGGGTCCGTGGGTTCTGGTAAAGCCGGCTGCCAGCGGAAGTGCTCTAGGATGTATTTAAGGAATAGCTGGCGCTCCACGTCTAGCGCCGCCTGCAGGTGGCGGATGCGCGCGGCTTGTTCGCCATCGGTCTCCCACCGCAGCAGGGCCAGCACTTCCTGCAGGCGACAGCGGCATTGTGCCGCGGAGGCTTCTGATGCCCCCGGGCGGCTGCAGTAACCGCGGTTCACCAACTCCAGGGCCAGCTGGCGCTGAAGCTCCCGAGCCTGGCGCAATACGACATCGCGCTCCTGGTGAAGCAACTGCTGCAGCTGCCGTAACTCTGCCTCCTTCCAGCGCAGCAGCTGCCGGATCTCGGCCTCACGCTCGCGCTGCACCTCCTCCTGCAGCTGCCGCAGCTCCCGGAGGCGTCGTGCCTCCCACTTGGAGCGCAGATGGTCAGCCAGCTGCTGCCGCTCCTGCTCGGCCGACTCCCGCAGCTGGCGCGTCTGGGTAGCGAAACGCCTCCGTTCCGACCGGCCGCGCGCGCGCTCGCCCTCCAGCTCTGCCCGCAGTTTTTCTAGCTCTCGCCTCTGCTCCTCCAGCACTGCGGCCGCTGGGCCGGGGCTGCCTGGCTTCTTGGGCGACGCGCGGCCACCACCCAAGGGGGTGGGTGAATCCTTTGTCATTGTGGCCGCAGCCCGGCAAGAAGCCAGAGATAGCTTGGTATTGGTAGGCCAGTTAGCCAACGGCCTCCGCCCCCGGCCGCTGCCAACCGCCCCGCGCGCCTCTTCCGGCATCCCTAGGTGCCCTCCGCGCGCCCCTTCCGCCTTGGGGGGTGATCTCCCTTATAACCCGTTGCTTCTCCAGACTGAGCACCTTTCGCCTCTTCCTAGACTTTTGAGACCCCTTTCAAACTAGCCTCTGAAGTTCCCCTGATACCCCAGGCACATTTCTGAGCTCACACATACCTACTTTAGGGCTTTTGTGACCCATTCCACACTCTCCCTGGCAAGTGTGCAATCCTTTCCAGAATTAAATCCCCAGCAGGGTTCCTAGAAGATCGCTGCTCCTGGGCTGGGTAAAAATGGATTGTGGTCAGATCTCACCTGGCTTTACTAGGGTTCCTGGTCTATTGCTTAAATTAAGTAACAGAACTTATTACAAGATCTGCTTAAATTTGTGGTTGAGCTCTGAGCCACTAAGTGGGTTACCCAGTGTGGCTATAACTTCTCTCTGTGCCCACTCTTCCAAGGATCCCAACATGCCTAAACCCTTTCCTATACCAATTGAAAATTTTTTATTTAAGACAGGGTGTGTGTGTGTGTGTGTGTGTAACTGTGGCTGTTTCAGGATTCACCCTGTAGATCAAGGTAGCCCCAAAGTCAGAGCTATGCCTGCCTCTGCTTCCCCAGTTGCCTGCATTTCAAGGACCAACATGTCTTGTATCTGAGTCTTTTTGAATCAGCAAGGTGGCAATGGCTGAGGACTGATTGCACCCACTTCAAACATGCTAGGCAAATTTTATACCGCTGAGATTCATAACCTGTCTTTCTGTCCCCCCCTCCCCTTCTGTGTGTGTGTGTGTAGTACTAGAGACTGAGCCCAGGGTCTCATGTAGTGATAGGCAAGCACTTTATTCGATATCTCTTCAGTTCTCAGCCCTTTAAAAAATTTAAGATGTTAAGCTAGGCAGTGTTGATACATCCCTTTAATCCCACCATTCAGGAGGCAGAGGTAGGCAGAACTCTGAATTCTAGGACTGCCTGGTCTACAGAGTGAGTTTCAGGACAGCCAAGACTACACAGAAAAACCTGTCTCTAAAAGCAACAACCAAACAAAACAAAAGACAAAAAATTAAGATGTCTTTTATTTTGTTCATTTATGTGCACCACACGTATGTCTGATACTCTTTGAGGTCAGAAGAGAGCATTGTATGCCCTGGAATTGGAGCCACAGGTGGTTTTTAGTCACCAGTGGGTGCCAAGAATCAAACCCATGTTTTTTTGCAAGATTAGTAAACACCCACAACCCCTGAGCCATCTCTCCAGCTCCCCCAAAACATTTTTTTAAAAAAATGGTCTCACTCTGTAGCTCTGGTTGACCTAGAACTTATGACTACCAAGGTATTCTGGGGAGAGCTTCTGGGGCCACTTGGCAGGAATTTGACATTGGACCATAACAAGGAAGTAAGCTCAGACAGGAATCTGATTTTAGGCTAGAAGAGGCAAGGGCTGGAGAGATGGCTCAGTGGTTAAGAGCACTGACTGCTCTTCCAGAGGTCCTGAGTTCAATTTCCAGCAACCACACGGTGGCGCACAGCCATCTGTAATGAGATCTGATGACAGGAATAATGTACTCATAAATAAGTCTTCAAAAGCAAAAACAAAGAGGCAAGTTCAGTCAGGCTCAAGTTCAGACTTTGATCCAGGACAGGGAAGTAGGCTCAGATATCTTTGTCATTCTGATAAGTCCTTAGAAACAGTGATCATGTGATTTGTTTATTGCCTTGCTTGTTCCTTGACTATTTGTGTTTAATTGTCTTGTTCCTTAACCTAAAACTGACCTTATTAATTGCATGCAATTAAAATAGTATAAAGGCAGATTGGGAAAAAATAAACTGGCTTCAGCCTCAGAACTGGTTGGGGCCATGCTACAATGTTTCTTAATTGTCTTTTTCTTTTTTATCCTCACTCCTGCCCTGGAGAACCTGTGGACTGACTGAGCTGGCTTGATCAGTATCCTAGAACTCAGAGACCTCACCTCTGTCTTCTAAGTGCTGGAATAAAGGTGTGCAGCGCCATGCTTGAACATCTGTTTTAAGTTTTTGGTGGTGGTGGTGGCCTTTTTTGTTTTGGAGACAGGGTTTTTCTATGTCCTGGCTGGTCTGAAAGCTTCTATGTAGACCAGGCTGGGCTCAAACTCACAGTTGCCTCTGCCTCCCAAGTGGGATTGGAGGTGTGTGCATGCCACCATACCCAGCTCCTGTTTAAATTTGTATTTGAGCCAGAATCTTGCTAAATTGCCTTGCACTAGTAGCTTTCCCGCCTCAGGCTATCAGGCAACTGGGATCACAGGTATGCACCCCACACCTGTCCTTTGGTAGTTTCTTACTCCAAGGAGCCTTTCTGTACTCTCTGGGCTGGGCTTGGCGTTCCCAAGACACTACAGCCCATCGGGTTCCCTTGATCACTCTACGTACAGCTGCTTCACCTTTGAGGAACGTGTAAGGCTAATAGACCTTTGTGTCTCTACCCAGAGTGGATTTAGAGGAAGTAAAAATGGAGTGTCTTTTCTCATGCAAATTGGGATAAAGATCTAGAACCAAGCAAATAGAAGAACATAGAGGGTACTGTACTTGGTCTCCTGGCCTGCCTAGTTCCACCACTCAGAGGCAGGTCAGGGAAGCAGTGGCAGGGGAATCTCTGACTTTGATGCCAGCTTGGTCTACAGGGGGAATACCAAAACAGCCAGAGCTACACACACACACACACACACACACACACAAGTTTCAGTTGATATAGAAAAGGCGTGGGGTCCTTGTCAGCAAGGCCTGGAGCTTTGGGGTGTGCACTGGCCACTGTAGTGTTGGGAAGAGGTATGAAGCTGGGCAAGGAATGAAGGTCAGTCTTCAGCCAATCAAGGGGCAGCAGACTCTCCTCCTTCCCTCAAGGAAAAACAAGACCAATACAAATAATGCTAGGTGGTAGCTGCACATTCCTTAAATGATAGCACTTGGGAGGCAGAGGCAGGTGGATTTCTGTGAATCTGAGGCCAACTTGAAGTTCTAGCATAGCTAGGGCTACACAGAAAAAAATCTGCCTTAAAAAAATAAATCACATACATACCTATGGTCTGGCTGGCTGCATTAATGGCTCAGGAACTTTCCTAACTGGCTCCTCCCTGTTCTTCCAGGTGCAGCATTAACTGGCTTACAAAACCCACAGTTATAACTAACCTTCTATATTCATACATTCAATCAGAAAGCGCCTTTGTTTTTATTATCATTTTTATTGGATATTCTCTGTATTTACATTTAAAATGTTATCTCCTTTCACCCCCTTCCCCCCCCTTCCCCTTGCTTCCATGAAGATGCTCCCACTCCGAATCACCCTCTCCACCTCAGTGGCTTGGCATTCTCCTACACTGGGGAAACGCGCCCGTCACTGGACTAAAGGCCTCTTCTATTGGTGCCAGACAATGCTATCCTCTGTTGCATGTGCAACTGGAGCCATGGGTCTTCCCATGTGAGCTCACTGGTTGGTGTTTTAGTCTCTGGGAGCTCTGGGAGTTTGGTTGGTTGATATTGTTGTTCTTCTCATGGGGTTGCAAACTATTTCAGTTCCTTCAGTCCTTTCTCTAGCTCTTTCATTGGGGTCCCTGTGTTCAGTCCAATGGTTAACTGCAAGCATCCTCAACTGTATCTGTATGACTCTGGCAGAGGCTCTGAGGAGGCATCCATATCAGGCTCCTGCCAGTAAGCTCTTCTTGGAATCAGCAATAGTGGCTGCATATGGGGTGGATCCCCAGGTGAGGCAGCCTCTGAATGATCTTTTCTTCAATCCCTGCTCTTCTATTTGTCCCTGTATTTCCTCCCATGAGTATTTTATTCTCCTTTCTAAGAAGGACTGAGGCATCCACATTCTGGCCTTCCTTCTTTTTGAACGTCATAAGATCTGTGAATTGTTTCTTGGGTATTTACAGCTTTTTAGGCTAGTATCCACTTATCAGTGAGTGCATACCATGTGTGTTCTTTTGTGACTGAGTTACCTCACTCAGAATGATTTTTTTAAAATTTCATCCATTTGCCTAAGAATTTCATAAAGTCATTGTTTCTAATAGCTGAGTAGTACTCTATTGTGTAAATGTACCACATTTTCTGTATCCATTCCTCTGTTGAAGGACATCTGGGATCTTTCCAAGCTTCTGGCTATTATAAATAAGGATGCTATAAACATGGTGGAGCATGTACCCTTGTTACATGTTAGAGCGTCCTTTGGGTATATGCCCAGGACTGGTATGACTGAGTCCTCAAGTAGTACTGTGTCCAATTTTCTGAGGAACGGCCAGATTTCCAGAGTGGTCGTACCAGCTTGCAATCCCCAGGAAGCTCCTTTGAAAAGGTGTCTTCTGAGCCTAGGAAGCACCTGGGTTTACTTCTTCTTCCTCCTCCTCTTCCATCTCTTCTTCCTCTTGTTCCTCCTCTCCTTCCTCCTCCTCTTCCTTTTTCTTTTTCCTTTGGTTTTTCAAGACAGGGTTTCTCTGTGTAGCCCTCCCTGGGTATCCTGGAACTGGGTCAGTAGACCAGGCTGACTTCAGATTCACAGAGATTTGCCTGCTTCTGCCCCCAGTGGTGGAAGTAAAGGTGTGTGCATCACAATGCCTGGCTACACCTGGGACTCCTAACCACTGTGTGCACTCAGCACCTGACAAATTACTGCTATGGTTACTTTTCAAACAAGATTCCTCTGAGCCTATAGAAAATACCTTGTGGGGGCTGGAGAGATGGCTCAGTGGTTAAGAGCACTGACTGCTCTTCTAGAGGTTCTAAGTTCAAGTCCCAGCAACCACACGGTAGCTCACAACCATCTATAAGGGGACTTGATGCCCTCTTCTGGCCTGAGGATGTATGTGCAGCAAAAAAACTCATACATTAAATTAAAAAAAAAAAAAAAAAAAACTTTAGGAAACAAGAACATGAGAATTATGGTTCACAATTCATTTTCAGATTTGAAGCAGATGAGGGTAGCAAGTGAGAAGCCAGTCAGTCTTAGCCTTGAATTTGTCCTGGGTCACAAGAAGTCTGTGTTTATGGAACTCTTAGAAAGTGCTGCTTTACAGAGAAGATCCATGGGTGTAGGTGGCTTTCCAGGGCACCTGGCACCTGAGGCTGAGCATTTAGGTTGTTATTTCATGGAGATACGGGTAGTTTCACAGCTCGTATGACTTACTTGACTGGGGTTCAAGCTATGAGGTCTGGAGAACAGCCTGTGACCCTGTGATGGGGTGGGGGGTGGGGGGATTTGGAGTGGATCTCCAGAGTCCCCACACTCACCAACTGTTATTGCTAGTCATGCCAGAACCTCCTGCAAGTATGTCAGATGTTTTCAGAAAAGTGTCTTTCTTGGTCTCTATTCTGTTCCTTCATGTGACCCAGGATACCGCTGTGCTTGAGAAGGAGTTACAGAGTTGGAGGCAGATTAAACCATGTTACTGTTTTCTCTGAGTTTCACTTCCCCACTTAGAAAATGAAAGAGAAAGCTTACATGAGCTGTTTTCAAACTGGATTCTGTGGGGCTCCAGAGCTCCCTGGAGACAGCACAAGACTGTTCGAGGAACCAAAGGGAAGAGAATTGCTATCTGTCCCAGTGTGCGGATCTCCTCATAATTGTCATGAATCACATTCTAACAAAGACACTGGTTTAACAAAGAGGTAGCAGGCCTGGAGAGATTTCTCAGTGCTCTCCCAGTATGATGGCTCCCAACAGTCTGTCATTATCATTCAAGGGATCCAATACCCTCTTCTGGTTTCAATAGTCACCAGACACACAAATGGATCACAGATATACATGCAGGCAACACACACACACACACACACATGTTTAAAAAAAAGCCAGGTGTAGTGTAGCACACCTTTAATCCCATCACTTGGGAACAAGAAGCAGGTGGATCTGTGAGATTGAGGGCAGTCTGCTATAAATAGTGAGTTCTAGGGTAGGCAGGGATATACACAGAAACCCTGTCTCAGAAACAAAACAGAACTGAAATTTTCATTATTCTTGCCTCTGCCCTCCCTGGTCTCCCTTTCACCACATCAAGACTTCCTTCTCTCTTTAATTTTTTAATGTATTTTTATGTGTATTGGTATTTTATATGCATGTGTGTCTGAGCAGCTCCAGTTGTATACCGTGCCCTCAGAAGCCAGAAGAGGGTATCAGATCCCCTGAGATTGGAGCCATGGATGCTATAAATCAAACCTGTTGCTAGGAGTGGTGGTACACATCTTTAATCCCAGCACTTGGGAGGCAGAGGCAGGTAGATCTCTGAGTTCGATGACAGCCTGGTCTACAGAATGAGTTCTAGGATAGCCAGGGTTACACAGAGAGATCCTGTCTAGAAAAGCAAAACAAACAAACAAAAAAAAATCAAACCTGGGTCTTCAGACCAGCATCCATTTGTGTGTGTGTGTGTCTGTGCATGTGTGCGTGCATGTGCACTCATATATCATGGTATGCTTGTGGAAAAATCAGAAGATATGGCTCTACCACCTCCAGGCTCAAATTATATGGTTTTAAGATAGGTATTATAGTCCTTTAATCCTAGCAATTAGGAGGGGGAGGTTGGTGGATTTCTATGAGTTCAAGGCCAGCCAAGGCGACATAGCAAGAACAAGAACAAAACAAACAAAAAGGTTATATTGTTTGAACCAAATTTGAAACCCTCTGAGTTAAATGTCATGAAAAGTCTGCTGAATGAAAGCAATGTATCCGCTTCACATTTCAGTTGGCCTCATGTTGCCAGTTCTGTATTTTTGCTAGTTTCTCCTTAGAGCCTTAGCCCTCTTGAGACATGGATCCTGGGGTCTTGGTGGCCTAGCCCACTATCCCCCACTGGTGTCATATGATTTCTCTTAGGGGGACTATTCCCTCTAGATAGCAAGGGCATCAAAAGATCAAAGAAAAGATTCCTTCTAATGAGGTATGGAAGTTACTCATGGAGTACAGGTACTCCCAGCACTTGAGGGTGGATGCAGGAGGCTCAGGAGTTTAAAGTCAACTTTAGTTATATAGTGAACTCTGAGGCCACCTACCTTGGGCTACACGAAACCTTATTCTACATACAACTCAGCCCCACAACCTCCAACACCTCTCCACTGGCAAAAGCATTTGAATGAGTGTAGGGGTTGCCTTCTGGCAGTTTCTTTTTTTCTCTCTGGATCTTTCAGCCATTACTAGGATCAGACTATGTAACCTAGGCTGGCTAGAATTTATTATAGTCCTACCTGACTCTGCCTCCCTCTGCAGGAATTAAAGGCATAATCCACTTATCTTTGGCTGCTCTGCTCTCTTATTTATAGTATTTCTTCAGTGAGGCTTCCTGAAAAGTAGATTCTTGTAGTTCTAGTGTGGGAGGTTGTATGTGAATGTCAGTGTGGGCATGCATACACATGCATGTGAAGACCTGAGGTCCACAGAATTCTTTCCTTGTTTGTACTTTACAGGTTTTCTCCTTGAATCTGAGGTTCACCAATTCAGTTAGGCAGGTAAGACAAAGAACTTGAGAGATCTACCTGTAAGTTCCCTCCCTTAGTGCTGGGGCCCATGCTTGCTTTATATGTAGGTTCAGGTCCTTCTTGACCAGGCAGGCACTTTACCGACTGTATCACGTCTTCAGTAACAGAATAACTTCCTCCTCTCTCAGTTTTGATTTCTTCACAATGTTTAGCAGTGTCTGAAATAATCTTGATCATTCAATTATTTTGTACACAAACTATCTATAGTGCACCTAATACTTACCAGGCACTTGTATGTATTTGCCGTCCGATTGGAGGCTCCGTAAAGTAAGGATCATTAATTGTCCAGGTCACTCGTGTCTACACAGGGCTCTATAGCACTGGGACCTGCACACAGTAGGCACATTTCTCTATTCGGCGCTCTTCCCGGTTAGCCCCTCCCCCTCTCCAGGAAGTGGGGGTTCTAGCCGCCTGGCCTACCGCGATGCATTTTGGGAAAGCAGCAGCACCAGATCCAAGATGGCGGCCAGCAGGAGGCTGATGAAGGTAAAAGCCATTCTCTGGCGCTGGCCAGGCGGGGGGCGGCGTCCCCGGGCCGGGACCCCTGCGGCGGGACGCGGTTCCTTGGGGCGACGCCGTTCTTCATCCCTCGTTGCGTGGCCCCGCTGTGCCGCGTGCGGAGAGATCTAACGGGGTCGCCTAGGCCGCAGCCTGGGCGGGAGCGCAAGGCCGCGCCGGTAGCCGCCGCTGGCCCCCTCGGATCAGCTTGGGCAGTTCTCGTGCCCCCTCCTCCCGGAGCGAAGCCTGGCTCTCCGATGCAGCGGCCGCGGTCCGGGTCGAGGACGCCGTTGATGTGTGGGCCGGGCCTGGAGGCCCCAAGCTGGGCGCCCTCGGGAAAGAAAGCCGGAGCCCCGGCTGGGAGTCCGCGCCGCGGAGCCGCTCGGTCCTGGGCCGCGGTCGCCGTTCTCTGAGCCCCATTCCGCCAGCCCACAGCTCCGGGACCGGGAGGCTGCGAGGCCCGAGACAGGAAAGGAAGGAGGGCAGGCGGCCAAAGTTAGGTCAGTTAGTTGGTGGTCTTTTGAAATTGTGTTGGGTCCTCGCAAACTGTCGCCTTGTGACTGCAGAGTCACACAGCGGACAAGTTCCAACTCTAGGAAGGCGTGAGGTCGTCCCCCTGCGTAGCTAGGTTCTCTTTTCTATCCACCTCTTAGTCATCCTTATCTCCTTTCCCTGATGAAGTGAAGGGTGGGGGGTTGGCTCCTGTCGTTGGAATCAAAACCTGCCAAAGTTTACAAAAATAACTTGGTATGCCCACTTTGTATCTTGAATGTATCGAAGTGTCACCTTACTAATTGGCTCCTTTGGTGAGGCATACAATACAGGTGCTCAGAGTTTTTTAATAGTAGATTTCGGACATCCTCTAAAGATAACCCGCCAGTGTTTGAGTGCTACCTGGTACTGCCGCGGAGCTCTCGCCGGACCGGAAATACAAAAGGCCAGAGGAGCTCGCTCTTGAGAACAGATTTGTACTTGGTTGATGAGAGTCACTGAAAGCCATTTGCTCACTGAAACCTACAGAGAACATTTAATTAAAACTAGAGTGGAAGCGGGCAGAAAACAATGATCAAACGCCTTATCTGTTCTGCCAGTGATACTCCATCATTTACCTACAGGAAAGGAATGCTAATCACTTCCGTGTTCAAACCCCAAAAGTTGTCATCCCTCTAGCCTTATGGGTTTCAGTGTAGGAAGATTCATGAATGCATGCTGTTTCTTGTAATTTTGATGAAATGAATTCATCCACCTTCTCTCAGGTCACCATCTATATACTTTTTCCTTGACTACCCTTCTTGGACCCCAGAGTTCTTTTTTGTAAAGCAAGCATTTAGTCCTTTCCTTCCGGCTAAAATCCTCTGTTTTTTTTTTTTTCTTAGCCTTTTAAGTACATCTTTAAGTGTTTCTCCCTCCTACCCCCCCCCCGTGTGTGTGTGTGTGTGTGTGTGTGTGTGTGTGTGTGTGTGTGTGTGTGTGTGTGTGGGCACGGGCACGGGCACATTGTGCCACAGCATTCATGTGGAGGTCAGAGTAGTTATCTTTCCACTATGGGTCCAGTGTGGCTCAAATTCTGGTAGGCAAGCTTACCTGTGAGCTATCTCACAACCCAGTCCTAACTTCTTTTTCCTTTTTAAGATTTATTTTATGTATGTGAGTACAGTGTCGTTGTCTTCAGACACACCAGAAGACAGCATTGGATGACCATCACAGATGGTTGTGAGCCACCATGTGGTTGCTGGGAAGTGAACTCAGCACCTCTGGAAGAGCAGTCAGTGCTCTTAACCGCTGAGCCATCTCTCCAGACCTCAATCCTAACTTTTTACTTGGAATGAAAGACCTTTCTTAGAAAGCAGTCTCCCAGTCTCACCTCCCTCCAGCTTAGGAGCTGCTGGATGCTCTTGCACCAGCTACCATTTTCTCAATTTTTATTGTGTGCTTAATGTTCATGGCCATGGCCATGCCCTTTGAGTTAGATACTACTATTCCCATTGTGTAGAAGAGGAAAGCGAACACAGAGGTTCTTTGGTTTGCTTCTGACTATCATCAAGGAGTAAAACAAGCTTCATGATGCCACTCACTCTGCAGTCTCCCTTCACAGGTTCTTGGGGTCAACACCTGTGTCTCCGACTGTGGCTCTTCCCCACTCCCAACACAGCTCTTCACATTTCTCTTTGTAACAATCAGATTTCTCTCCTATGCTGGGCTTTGTGTTTCTGAAGGACAGGGTTTGGCTTCTTTCTTTTTCCCTCCCCTCCCTCCCTCCCTCTCTCTCTCTTTCTTTTTTCTGTGTTTGAGGCCAACCTGAGCTCTGTGACATCTTGTAACAAAGGAAAGCTACTGGTTGATCAACAGTGGTGAAAAATTGAAAGTTTGATTTTGTATTTTTTATTTATTATTATTGTCGTTATTATTAGGTTTTTTTCTTTCTTTCTTTTTTTTTTCCTGAAACAGGGTTTTATTATGTAGTTCTAGCTGTTCTGGAACTTACTATATAGACCAGGCTATCCTCTAATTCACAGATATCTATCTGTCTGCCTCCCAAGTTCTGGGAATAAAGGTACTCACCTTGCTTGTGTTATTAATGTTTTGCTTGGATGATTGTCGTTGTACCATGTACTTCCCTGGTGCCAGTGGAAGCCAAAGGAGGTTGGGTCCTGGGGACTGGAGTTGCCCATAGTTGTTGTTGAGCCATCATGTGGGTACCAGGTATTAAACCCAGTATTTATACCTACCATGTGGATACAGGAAATTGAATCCTTGAAGAATAGCTAATACTCTTAGTGAACCATTTCTTTAGTCCTTTAGATATTTCTTTATAATGGTGGATTGTTAACAGATATACAGTACAACAGCAATAAAAAGCACAGTTTACATATTTATGTTTATATCTATATGTATATATAAATATGGTTGAGAAGTTATTTTAGGAAAATGAATTTGAGGAAGCTTAAATTTTTATTTTTTTAGATTTATGTTATGTGTATGAGTGTTTTGGATGCATGTATATTTGTGTATTGCCTGTTGGAGTGCTATCCTCAGATGTCAGAAGAGGGTGTTGCTGGGTGTGATGGTACATATCTTTAATCCTAGTACTCTGGAGGCAGAGACAGGTGGATCTCTGTTGTTCAAAGCCAGCCTGGTCTACAAAGCAAGTTCTAGTTCATCCAGGACTATGTAGAGACACTGTCTTTGAAAAAGAAAGAGAGACAGACAGACAGACAGAGACCTGGAACTGGAATTATTGTGAACAGTCACGTGAGTGCTGGAAATTGAACTTGGGTCCTCTGCAAGAACAAGTGTTCATTCTTGAGCCATCTCTCCAGAGGGGAGTTTTGAGAAAGTTTTAAATTAAAAAAAAAAAAATCAACATAAAAGATTTACAATATTAGCAAAGCATTAAATACATTTTAATTTGCAAAGCAGCTAATTTGTCTTTGAAGGCAACACCTAGATTGTAACCATGGCTTTAATGGTTAAGAAAAGGGAAATAGCTACAAAGCCCAAAAACAAAACTCTAGAAATGATTGGGCTGATCATTTGTTTGCAGCCTCACCACATCTCCCCTAGGGCCTCCCACTGAGTAGCTTCCCACAGGGGCTTTTCTCATGGAATTTTGTGGACTTACAGGCAGGAAAGGTAACATTTTGTTAGTATTTATGGTATAATAGTGGAGCCAAGGAACTGAGATTTGTAGCATTTTTAGAGTACTTTTGAAGTGATGTTCACTCCATACTCCACATTGGTGTACTTCCTCAGTAAGCATGCACCAGGACACAGGAGTTACTCTATAACAACTCATTCCTTGGAATTTATTGTACTAAGCAGTAAACTATCTTGCTCTTGAATACAGATTATATTCTCCCATCTTGGTAATTATTATAGAGCAATGGCAGGTCTGGTAAATGTCTTAAGGGTAAGGGAGAGCTAGATGTGATGGTGTTTTTATGTAGCTATTAAAGAGCTTGAGGCAGGAAGGTCACTGGGAGAGGAGAGTTCCAGGTTAACTTCCAACTTAGTATTGTGAGACTGGAGTTCAAAAAAAGAAAAGAGATGAGGGCTTCTTTCCTTCCTTCCTTCCCCCACTCCCCCAAAGACTGGATTACTCTATGTATCTCTGCCTGTCCATGGATCAGGCTGGCTTTGAATTCAGTGACCCACCTGCTTCTGCCTCCCAAGCACTGGGATTAAAGATGTCCACTACCACTGCCCAACTTGTAGGAATTCTTTTACATAAGCTGTATAAATGGCTTGAATCATTTTGGGAATGAATTTTGGAATTTTTAAATTGAGAAAAATATTGTTTTTTATTTGTGGTGTGTGATGCATGGTATGTTTGAATAAGTGGTGTATACATGTAGAAATCAGAAAACAAGTTTTGGGAGTTGGTTCTCCCATTATAGATTTGGGGATCAAACTTAGGTCAGTCTTAATGGTGAACAGATCTCTTGTGAGCCATCTTGTCAGGTACCTTTCTTGGTGCTGGGGATTCAATATGAGTGCTTATGAAACCATGTTACATTGAGTTATAACCCTTACTATCTTACTGCATTTGCATTAACAAATAATGTATTTCTTTTTCTATGCATTAATATTTTTGCCTGCATGTATGTTTGCATGAGGATGTTACACATAGTTGTGAGCTGCCATGTGGTTGCTGACAATTGAACCCAGGTCCCCTGGAAGAGCAGTCAGTGCCCTTAACTGATGAACCTTCTCTCCAGCTCCTGTGTTTGCAATTTCTATCCTAAGATTTTGTATTCCAGTAAATTGAGACTAATCCATCCATTCTTAGTGATACTTGTGTGTCTGTCTGTGTGCTTGAATACTCAGGGTGCATGGTAGGTAAGTATTCTACCACTAAACTGTATGCCCACTCCCACCCTCCCTTTTGGTTATTTTATTTATTAAAATTTCTGGGACAGGGTTTTTCTCTGTAGTCCTGGCTGTTCTGGAACTCATTCTGTAGACTAGGCTGGCCTTGAATTCATTTATCCATCTCCCTCTTCCTCTTGAGTGCTGGGATTAAAGGTATGTACCACCATACTGGGCATTTTTTTCAACTCCAGTCTATGGAAGTTGGTTGTTTCTCTTTTCACCAAGGATTCTGGTTAGGCTTGAGCAGCATGACCTTTTATCCTCTTGAGCCATCTTTCCCTGGCACAGTGGATTTTTCTTTTTTAAAGATTTGCCTATTTCATTATGTACATGGGCGTTTCACCTGAGTGTGTCTGTGCACCATATGTGTAGTGTCTGATCCCCGTAGAACTAAACTAGAGTCACAGGAAATAAGCCACCAAGGGTTCTGGAAATCAAGCTCTTCCCCTGGAAGAGCAGCCAGTGCTGGTGTTGTTAATTACTGAGCCCGCCCCCCAGTAGAGGAGAGGCCAGCCATGAGCATGTGGAATGAAGGGAATTGGGGGGAAGAAGGGACAAAGTGGTAAGGGAGCAAGAGCCTGAGCCACCTCTTTAGTGCCAACTCTGGAAGTTTTGATTGGTGTCCCCCACAGCTATTTCTCCTACCCCTGCAACATCATGCATGGTCTTGTAATGCTACCACTGAGCTGTATCACTGACCTCTACTTCCCTTTGTTGTCGTACAAAGAATCCTTCCCAGGACCTTAAGCTAGACAGGCATTTTCCCAATGTGCCATGCGCTTACTTCAGTATGATGTTTTTATTTTCTCAGAGTGACTTCTTGTCCTTTGAGAATCTGCTTAAGGGGTACCTAATTTGGGCCCTGATGAATGAGTTATGAAAATGGTATGCATCTAGCTCTCAGAAATTCCATCTGTCCATTGGATACCCAATTTCTTGCCAGCTCAGTAGTAGCATGCCCTGCAGGAAAAGACACCCCAGTCCCCCAACACTGAGGAGTAGGTGGTTTATAGCCAAGTCCTTTAATAATTGAATAAAATTTCAGTAGTTAAAGAAAAATCCTTGTGGCACTATATATTTTTCTTCTAACTAGCATTTGGCTTGTTTAGAATATAAACCAGTGAAGCTGAATCCTTCCAGAGTGGTTGTTGGCAGTGGTTCTGAGAGCTGCCCAAAGGGAGCCCCAGAGATTAGAGAGATGGCTCAGTGGTTAAGAGCACTGACTGCTCTTCCAGAGTCCTGAGTTCAAATCCCAGCAACCACATGGTGGCTCAAACCATCTGTAATGGGATCTGATGCCCTCTTCTGGTGTGGCTGAAGAGAACAACAGTGCTTACAAAACGTAAAATAAATAATTTTTTTTTAAAGGAGCCCCAGAAACTTTTATAGATTCCTAAGCAGACAGCCTCTTCTGATATTGTATTGTCCCCTCCTTGGGCTTTAGTTAGGCGGGCCCAGTAGGTTCTTTCCGGCAGCACTGAGAAACTGGCCTGGTTTTACTTATGGGTTGGCTGGATAGCATGGGTGTGCTCTCCATTCTTGTGGGGTGAGTCTAAGCCTCTGGAAGACTTACAGGGGATGCAGATGAACTTAATGACAAGTAGCAGAGCTACCATAGCCTTTAGGTTTCAGTTGCAACCCTAGTTCTGGGAGGTGATGAGTGGGGGATGAGAGAGAAACTGAGATTCTCCTCTATCATCCTGGTGAGGGTTAGACTAAAAACCCCTTGGTGATTGAGAGCCTAAGTTCTCAATTTTGAGTCTTAAGCTTGTCGAATTTTAGCCAAGTGGTCTTGAGTAAGTTAGCTTCTGCCTTAGCTTACTCCATCTGTGTGTAGGTTCAATGAATTAAGACAAATTATTAGCAGAGTATTTGTCATATACTAAGATTGTAGAAAGTGAAACTACACTGGGCACTGTGGTGCAGATGGTCTCATTGAGTAAATCAGGCTGGCATCAATCACAGAAATTGCCTGCCTCTGCCTCTCAAGTGCTGGTATGATAAGGTGTGTGCTGCCACACTCAGCTGTTTGTTTCTCAAAATGGGAAGAGATCTCTGAACTAAAGTGTGTTTCAGTTTCTCTCTTATCCTGTGTATGAGTCTGCCTTTTTTCCTTTTGTGAATGTTTGCAGTGAGTGAATGCTTGTGTGTTGGTGGTGTACACCTAGGTGTGTGTGTATCGAGAGAGACAGATTGGGGTGGGGGAACAATGTTTTGCTTTGTTTGTCACTGTATTCTTTCCCCTTGAGACCAGGGCATCCCACTGAACCTGAAGCATGCTGTTTGGAGAGTTCCAGACCAGCTCAGACTGCATAGGAGACCCTCCTCCTCCACAGGATTCTCTCCCAGTCTGTTTTTGAAAAAAACAAAAAAAGGGGCTGGGGAGTAGTCTCAGTGATTAAGAGCATTTGTTGCTCTTGCAGAGGAACAGCACCACCAAGCACCCACTTTGGTCGGTGGTTTGTGATCCAGAATGTGGTGCACAGAGGTACATTCAAGCAAACATCATGTAGCACATAAAATGTCATAACACATTAAGTCTTTTTTTTTTAATTTTAACTTTTTAAAAAAGATTTATTTATTATATATAAGTACACTGTAGCTGTCTTCAGACACAGCAGAATAGGGCATCAGATCTCATTACAGATGATTGCGAGCCACCAAGTGGTTGCTGCGATTTGAACTCAGGACCTCTGGAAGAGCAGTCAGTGCTCTTAACCACTGAGCCATCTCTCCAGCCCATAAACTTTTATTTTTTAAATCTGTATGTTTAAGTATTTTGTCTGCATGTATACATGTGCATGTTTGGTATCAGAGGAGGTCAGAAGAGGGTGTCAAATCTGGAGCTGGAGTTACTGATAGTTGTGAGCTGCCATATGAGTGCCAAAAACTGCTCCCTGGTCCTCTGCAAGAGCAGCCAGTTCTCTTAACCATTAAGGCAACTGCCCCTTTCCCCCCACCCCCAAGTTTCTTCTAAGGTTCTAGTGCCCTGAAGGGCCTTGGAGAGCAGATGCCTTAATTCAAAGATGGAGCTGAAATGAACTTTAGAGTCAAATTCACTGTCCAGTTGTCCTGCTCTTAGACTCTGCTCCTGTTTTAATGGCTGGCTAGTCTTGGGTTTTAGGGGTGGTAGTTTGGTTTTTTTTTTTTTTTTTTAGATTTATTTATTTTTTATATATGTGAGTACATTGTCATTGTCCTCAGATACACCAGAAGAGGGCATCGTATCACATGTAGTTGCTGGGATTTGAACTCAGGACCTCTGGAAGAGCAGTCAGTGCTCTTAACCTCTGAGCCATCTCTCCAGACCTGGATTCATTTTTTTAAAAACAGTTTTTGGGGTAACCCCATGTGTGCCAGAAAGGAATCTGAGCTACATCCTAGTTTTTGTGGTAATTTTGGCAGTTCTGGGTCTGTGTTGTCACTTTTCATTATTTTACCAGCAGTAGTTTTGATAGCTGCTTACCCAGCACTTATTGGTAGGATCTGTTTATTTCTGCATGTGGACACTGCCTGGCTCTTGTCACTAGTGGGGGAAGGAGCTCTTTGTAAGGTAACTGCTTGCTTTATCGACAGTAGTTCTTGTTAACCTGCACTCCCCCTCCCAGCACTCTACCACATACCTACTCTTCCAGCTCTTACCATGTGTGACATAGGCAGTTCCTGGTGTCTTGGCCCTTGAGCTTTCAGTTTACTTGGGTTGCTGTCCTCTGGAATCTGTACTGTAATGTAGGTTAACAATGCCAGGCACACCCTTGTTCAGATAAAGACAAACACATTCCAGGAGCTAGGCCTATCAGAAGCTGCCCACCTGTGGATCTAGGGCCCTGACTGGGCTTGCCCAGGGGATGTGTAGGCAGCATTTTCCTGTAAGCATACGTTGTAGAGCTGTCTTCAGTTATACTCTCTTAGATTGACCTGAGGTCTAGCAGTATGATGTGATGGTAGCAGGAACCTAAATGATATGTTGATTTTCGCTTTTAACTCATTTGTTCCTTGAGACCCTGTGGTTATCCTCACACTCACAAAGAAGATAATGAAATGGCTTCATAGAATTGTGACAATAGTTGTGTTATGCTAGTTGTAATAATAATTATGTATAAACATACAACTTAATCCATGGAAGATGCCTTCTGCCATCTTCTCATTTGCTGAGAATTAATTGAGATGAGATTTACATTAAAGCATTCTGAAGGATTATATTTAAAATTTCAGCATATGTAATCATATTAAAATTGGAATCTCACTGTCAAGCAGTTTTCATTTTACAAGCTTGGAAAGTTCTTAACAGTAAACTTAGAAATTTTCATTTTATTTTATTAATATTTATTTATTAACTTATTCT
Organism: Micromys minutus; assembly: GCF_963924665.1. Taxonomy (NCBI): domain Eukaryota; kingdom Metazoa; phylum Chordata; class Mammalia; order Rodentia; family Muridae; genus Micromys; species Micromys minutus. The sequence goes on along the minus strand of NC_137976.1, from coordinate 72,675,151 downwards.
GTCTATCCTGGGAGTCACTATTTGAACAGACCAGTCTCAAACCCAGCTGCCTACCTCTGATCAAAAGGCACGCCACCATACCTCAGTTTTGCTTTATTTTTAAAAGTATTTGCTTTAATTTTAAATTGTATGCTTATGTGTTGCCATGTGCATGTGAATACAGTGCACTCTAAGGTCAGAAGAGGGCAGCAGAGTCTCTGGAGCTGGAGTTTGAGGGAGTTGTAGCTGCCTTATTATAGGTGCTGGGAATAGGAACTTGGGTCCTCTGATGAGCAGTATGTGCTTTTAACTGTTGAGCCATCTTTCATACCCGCCTTTGTTTTTGTTTTTGTTTTTATGTACCTTGGTTGTCCTGAACCTCACAGAGGTTTGTCAGGCATGTGGCACCACTCCTGGCAAAATCACTCATTTTGATAGAGTCACACAAAATCAGGGAGGGACTTTTCTGTACTGTTACTGTCCTACCAGTTGTGTAGGTGGTGTGTAAACTTTTCTTACATATCCAATTCCATCTGATATGTTTTGTTTTAGCCAGATAAGAGGCGCTTAAAACAAAACCCTGACTAGCAGTGGAAGGCTGGGACATTGCCTGCCTGCCTGTCTTTTTTCCTTCCTTCCTTTCTTTCTGTGTCTTGACACAGGCTTTCTCTGTGTAACTGGTTGACCTGGAACTCACTCTGTAGACCATGATGGCCTCCAACTAATTGAGATTCATCTATCTCTGCATTCCCAGTTTTGGGATTAAAGCCATGTGTCACCACCTTTTGGCACCCCCGTATGTGTGTACATACATAGGTACACACACACACTTAAAAAACACATTTATTTATTTGCTTTATTTTATTATTCGCTATTAAATATTATTTATTATATTTGCATATAAGGAGACATACGTTTCTGCCAGAATATACGTGTGGAAGTTAGAGCACAACTTATAAGAGTTGTTTTTCTCCTCTTTTCATTGCGGAAGTTCTAGAGATTGAATTCAGGTTGTCAGGTTTAGATTGTCAAGTTTGATGGCAAGCTCCTTTACCTATTGAGCCATTTTACCAACCTATTTATATGTTTGTTTATCTACCTATTTGTTTATTTAGCCTTAGATATTATTTTTAAATATGTATATACACGTGTGTGTGGGTGTGAAAAACTTCCACAAGTGCAGGTGCTTGTGGAATTTAGAAAAGGCTGTGATGTCCTCTGGAACTGGAGTTACATGCAGCTGTGAGCCATTGGAAATGATTGCTGGAAACTGAACTCAGGTCCGATCAAGAGCATTGTGTACTCTTATCCAGTAGGCCATTGTTTGAGTGTCACTGTGTTGCCAGGCTGACCTTGAACTCATTCCTGCCTCTACTTCCCTAGTGATGACAAGCTCATTTTTGAAAAAATTGGCCTGTGTAGATTTTACTTAAAGCAAGCTAGTAAGCCTTTCTAGAATAGAAGCACCTACTTGTTCTACCTATTTAGTTTTCTTTTTTATTTCTTTTTTTTTTTTAACATTTATTTTAAATATGTGAGTACACTGTCTTCAGACACACCAGAAAGGGCATCAGATCCCATCACAGATGGTTGTGAGCCACCATGTGGTTGCTGGGATTTGAACTCAGGATCTCTGGAAGAGCATCAGTGCTCTTAACCACTGAGCCATCTCTCCAGCCCTGTCCATTTCTAATGAAAGTGCTAGTCAGCGAAGCCCACTGCTTTATGTAACTGTGATAACTATAAAAGGACTATCCTGACTGTGGTCCAGCTCTGGGCCTGCTTTATGAGAGTTCTGTGATTTTGGCTTCTCTGAGACTCTGCTTTCTCTCCATCAAATGGCACATTTGTGCCTGCCTTGCTCTCACTCAGGGGTATAAAGGTCTGATCAGTGAGGGTGTCGTCATGACTGGCCATCTCATCCTGCCTGCCTTTTCCTTGACATGTGTTTCTGTGATTGATGTTGGAATCTTGGATGATTCTTTGAACTGATGCCTTTGATAGATAAATGTGGTTTTAATGAGATTTTAACAGGAATTATGCCTTATGTTTCAGTTCATTTCAGAAAGGTTTGTGTTAATAACTATAAACACCCTCAAATTCCCCATGTCACATTATAGACAGTAAAAAAAAATAAAAACCTATATTGTTGTATTTTAGATTTTAAGAAACAGGGTACAACTAAGGTAAAGAATGAAATTAGCACAAGTAGATAAAAGCTTCCTGTAAGTAATAAAACTCTACGGAATGGCTTTCAGGTGAAGGGTAAAACCTGTGGGTAGGGTGTGTTTAAGCCTAGGCCTATCTGATTTGTAGGCATTGCTTCTTCCTGTAAACACTGACAGTTTAGCAACCAAATGAAAATATCACTTGTAAGTATGTTATGTAAAATAGATTGGGGAACAGTTAAGAGTGCTTACTACTCTTGCTGAAATCCTGGGTTCCAGGCTTGAGAGATGGCTCAGCAGTTAAGAGCATTGGCTACTCTTTCAGAGGACTCACATTTGATTCTCAGCACCATGTGGTAGCTCACAATCATCTGAAGCTCTGATGTCTTTTCTCTATTGTTTCTTCTGCACACGCAGTACACATATTTATGCAGACTCACGTAGATATGCATAAAAGATAAATCCTTTGAAGGAGAACAGGGAGGGGCTTATGGGATGATTTGGAGGGAGGAAAGGGAAGAGGAAAATGTAGTTAAATTATAATCTCAAAAATAAAAACAATTTAAAGAGATTCATATATATATTGTTTTTTTTTTTTTCCCCTGCCTTCCTTCTTCCTTCCATCCTTCCTTTCTGAAACAGGGTTTTTCTGTGTGGCCCTGGCTTTCCTAGAAGTCTCATGTAAACCAATCTGGTCTCAAACTCAGAGATACACCTGCCTCTGCCTCCCCTAGTGCTGGGATTAAAGGAATTTGCTATCACTCCTACTGTCATCTCTGACTGAAATCTTAAAAAATTAGTATTGGGCTGGAGAGATGCCCAGTGGTTTTCTTTCAGTCTCTGACTTTGATTTTCAGCAACTGCACAAGGTGAGTTCCAGCTCCAGGGAAGTGCAGTGCCTCTGGCTTTCAGGACCATCGTGCTCACCTGCATGGGAACACCCATAGAAAAATTTAGTACTTGGTGGGCAGTGATGTCCCATACCTTTAATTCCAGCACCTGGGAGGCAGAGGCAGGCGGGTATTTGTGAGTTCAAGGTTAGCCTAGACACAGGACAGCCTACAGGCTACACAGAGAAACCCTGTCTCAAAAAACCAACCTTAATGCTGAAGAACATGGGTAGGGATTGGATATTCTTGTTTTGTTGCCTATGACAATCTTCAGAGTGCTGCTACAGAATGAGCTAGTGCTGAAAATGTGTGTGCGGGGCTTGAGAAGGATCGGCAGTTGAGAGCACTGGCTGCTCTTGCAGTGAACCTAAGGGAACCTGAATTAATTTCCAAGCACCCACCTGGTGTTCACACTTGTCTATTAGCTTTCAGACTGTTCCAGGGGATTCAGTGTTCTTTTCTGGCTTTTTGAGCACCAAGCATGAACCTAGATACAGGCAAAACACATGTAGAGTAAGGAAATCTTTCAGCTTATGGGCCACTGTGATGGCACAGTCAGTAGAAGCAGGTACCCAACCTGAATTTGACTCCAAAAGCATGCATAGGGGAGAGAGAAAATCAACTCCCTAAGACCATCAGGTCTTCACATGCATACACAGCAAGTAAGTAAATGTGATTGTATCTGCTGCTATAGTTAGAGAAGTTTTTATTATAGGGCTAGACTTGGTTGGTAGAGTACTTTTCTAGTATGCATATAACACTTGGTTTGATCCTCATCGCCACATAAAACTGGGTGTGTGGTGAACATAGTCAAAGGTCAGGAGGCAGGAGGACCAGAAGTTCAGGGTCATTTTTAGGCCTGTGCTATATAAGATTACCCCCCCCACACACACATGTACAAGACAATCTTCAGAGTAAATAACATTGAAAAAGAAATGGAAGCCATACTATCCCCCTTCAGCTCCTCCCTCCAGGGTTTCTCTGTATTCCTGGCTGCCCTGGAATTCATTTTCAAGGGTGGCCTTGAACTCATAGATCTGCTAGCCTCTGCCTCCCAAGTGCTGGGGCTAAAGTGGACATGCATGGCCCAGTGCCATAATACAATTTTTACATTCTTATTGCATATGTGCATGATGTACGTTTGGATGTGTGTGTCATGGAATGTTATGGAGGTCCGAGGACAACTTTGTAGAGTCACTTCTTTCCTTTCCTCTTTACTTGGGTTCCAGAATTCAAACGCAGTGCCAGAGGCTTGTAAAGCAAATTCCTTTGTTGCTGAACCGTCTTGCTGGTCTAGTATTTTGGTTTTCTGAGACATGGTTTGGAATTCACCATGTAGACCTCTGCTTCTAATGTAGAGGTCAGAGAACTTGCCAGGAGCTGCTTCTCTCCTTCCATCATTTACACCCTAAAGATTGAATCAGGCTGTCAGTCTTGTGGAGAAAGTGCCTGGTCCCATCATTTTAAAAAACGTATTATTTCTGTGTATATGCTTGCCTGAGCTTGTGTGTACTGCATATGTGAGGGAGTTTGAGGGTGTCAGCTCCCCTGGAACTGCAACTTATATGGGTGATCATGAACTGCTCGATGTGGGTGTTGGGAACCAAACCCAGTTCCTCTGGAGCAGCATATGTTTTTTTTTTTTTTTTTTTTTTTTTTTTTGTTTTGTTTTGTTTTGTTTTTTGTTTTTCTTTTTAATTCGGAGTTTCTCTATGTAGCCCTGGCTGTCATGGAACTTGCTTTGTAGGATCAAGCTGGCCTCAGACTTAGAGATCTATCTGCTCCTGCCTCCTGAGTGTTGGGATTAAAGGCAGCAAATGTTAACTGCTCAGTTGTCTTTCTAATCCCTCTTTTTTATAAAAAATACCATATTTATTACTGTTGTGTGTATGAAACAGAGGGAGAGTGGGCAGGGCACAGTGACTCCAGAGAGAAGACAGCATGGGTGCAGGGGCTTCAGAGCCCCAGTATGTGTGTAGAGGCAGAGGACACCTTTCAGTGGTTGTTTTGTCCTTTGATTGTGTAGGTTCCAGGACTGGACTCAGGTTGTCAGGCTTGTGTAGCATGTGCTGTTGTATCATCCTGCTGGCCAAAAAAAAAAAAAAAAAAAAAAAAAAAATCAGGCTAGACATGGTGTCACGTGCCTTTAACCCCAGGCAGAGTGAGTTCTAGGACAGCCAGGTCTACACAGAGAAACCTTGTTTTGACCCCTCCCCCCCACTACTACTACTTTCTCCTCCTCCTCCTCCTGCTCCTTTGTGTTTTTGTTTTTTGAGACTGGGTTTTTCCATGTAGCTTAGCTGTCCTAGAACTCACTCTGTAGACCAGACTAGTCTTGAACTCTGCCTCCTGAGTGCTGGGACTAAAGGCATATGCCACCTCTGACCTCCACCCCCCATTCAGAAAAATTGGTGACTTTCTCTGATCTCAGACTTGTAGTAGACGTGACTTTTCTGGTTGCTTCCTTGTGCAAAGCTTAGTAGAAATTCATGTGTTATTCATAGCTCTCCAAGGAACAAGACTGATAGAATGAATTACTATATATCTATATATTAGTAAAGGACTTATTAGAGTGGCTTACAGGCTGTGGTCAGTGTAGTCCAATAACAGCTGTCACCTGAGGGAAAGGCCAAGTCCCTTAGTTGTTCAGTCCAAGAGACTGAAGTCTCAATAGTTCCAATCTGGTGCTGGTGCTTCAGGGACGTCTAGAGAGCTGCAAGTTGGTAAATTATGTTGGAATCCCAGAGATGTAGATTTAAACCACAGCCAAGGACTGGGTCCGGACATATGAACTTGCTAGTGAGAGTGAGGACAAGCAGACAGAAAGCAAAAGCTCCCTTCTTCCATGTCCTTTTGTGTGGTGTGCCACCAGAAGGTGTGGCCCAGAGTTAGAGTGGGTTTTCTGACCTCAGGTGACCTTGTTTTAAGGTAGGTCTCCCACCTTAAATGATACAACCAAGAAAAATTCCTCACAGGTGTGCTGGGCTGTTTGGAGTTTAGTAAGATATAGATGTAGTCAAATTGACAACAAAGATTAGTCATTGCAGATGATTTTGCCTTTTTAAAGGGCATGCCTTCAGCCTTTACACCTTTATTCCCGGTACTGGGGAGTCAGAGGTAGGCAATCTCTTTGAGTGTGAGGCTAACCTGGTCTACGGAGAATGTTCCAGGACCACACAAAGAAACTCTGTCTGGAAAAACCTGTTTTTAGCAGTAGGAATGGCAGACAGAGCCTCAAGTACTTCCTTGATTGAAGACTTGGATGGTGTGAGCACAGTGCACATCACAGTTGCCCTGAAAGCTGTCCTCAGATGTGTCCTCATCCTGGATACCAGTTCACCAGTGCCCTTCCCTCTCCCCCTACCCTTTCTCTGCATGTAGACCAATTCAGGATGTAGATCAGATTCAGAGAGATAATGTCTCTCTCTGCTTCTCTCTTGCTAGAATAAGGCATGTACCACCATGCCTGGCTCGATTTTATATGATTTAAAGAGGCTCTTGGTTACAAATTACTTAAAAATCTCAGGTTCTTTAGAGGTTCTTAGATATGGATAATACTGGGGAGATTTTGAAGTGTGTCTATCTGCTTTTTTCTGTCTCTGTCTCTGCCTGACTCCTGTATGGTCCAACCTTGATTGTGATCTTTCTGCTTCTACATGAGTGCTAGCATTGTAGATCTGTGCTTCTTGGTAGCATAGCAGTCAATTCTTCATGATAGATAGGATGCAAGTTTCCCTCCCCCATTAAGCAAAAACAACAAAACTTGGGGGGGGGGCGTGTCACTGTGCCAAAATATAGATGTATATATCTGAATTGGATGGTTCTGTCTGAAAACAAAATACATCATGGCTGGCCACACAAGTATAGGTAAATAGGTAGTTTCCTATTTTCCCTAACCCTCTAAGGACTTGGGGAAAATTGGTTCCTCTGAGGACCCAGATTCAGCTCTCTGATTCTGCCACACTCTGTACTTAGCTTTTCTGTCGGCTTGTGTGTATTTTACAGGAGAGAGGCTGAAATTGAAAATTGGGCATTTCCCTTTAGGAAGTAGAATGAAGGGGCTGTTTTAGTCAGTGTTCTAGTGCTATGGTGAAACACATGACCAAGGCAACTTAAAAAGGAAGCAAGGGCTGGTCTGTTGTCATCGCGATGGGGAGGGAGTATGGCGGCAGGCAGGCAGGCAGGCATGGTGGTGAAAAAGCTCAGAGGTCACATGCGATCCACAACTTGCAGGCAGAGAGAGACAGAGACTGGGACTAGTGTGGGCTTTTGACCCCAGTGACACCTCCAACAAGAGGTCACCCAGTATCTCCTACAACAGGACCACACATACTCTAAGAAGACCACATCTCCTAACCTTTCCCAAACAGAACCACCAACAGGGATTAAGAATTAAAACACAGGCCTATGGGGGCCATTCTCATTCAAACCATCACAGACTATAACTTAGTGGTAGAGTGTTTGTTTGCCTAGCCCATCTGAGGCCCTGGTGTGTGTGTGTGTGTGTGTGTGTGTGTGTGTGTGTGTGTGTGAGTGTGTGTGAGTGTGTGTGAGAGAGAGAGAGAGAGAGAGTGTTTGTGTGTGCGTGTGTACGCGTGCTGTGGGTTTATCTTTAGTACTACCCAGACCAAAATAAACGAAAACCCCAGAGAAACTGGAAAAAAAAAGTTTTTTCCAGATTTCTTCCAAAGCTGTGAGCAGCTGGAACCAAAGAGAGATCTCATCTGCTCTCTCCCCGTGTAGTCTAGGGACGAAGGGTTCGCGGAACCAAAGAGAGATCTCATCTGCTCTCTCCCCGTGTAGTCTAGGGACGAAGGGTTCGCGGAACCAAAGAGAGATCTCATCTGCTCTCTCCCCGTGTAGTCTAGGGACGAAGGGTTCGCGGTTTCTCCTTTCTCTTGCCTCATCTCTTGGTTGTCAGCGTTGTACCATCATCTTGGAGCAGTTGGCCCCAGGTTGCTTTTGACATTGGGCAGAACCGAAATAAACCATTTGGGGAAGTATATTTTGTAAGCTCATGTCACTCTGGTTAGGTCTTTTAGACTTTATTCTCAAGCGGCTGGGCTCCTGCTCTGTGTTTTCTTTTGTTTTTAAGTTACACTTATAATTTGTGTGTGTGTGTATAATTTGCATGTATGTGCTCATGCCATAGTGGATGGACGTGGAGGGTGGAGTACAGTTAGCAGGAGGCCCTTTTCCCTTTTCAACCTGTGCATCATGGGGAGTAATTTTAGGCTGCCTGATTTCAATGGTACCGTTAACCTCTGAACTGTCTCACTTTTTTCTAAGTTGACTCTTTTCCTTCATTATTATTAATAAAGCCTTTGGATTTTACTCTCTGCATTTACTTGGATTTCTTGAAATTCTTTCCCAGTTCATTATCAGGACCAGCCTTAGTTTGAGGGGCACTGCCGTCTCAGTCTTTAGCTAGAACCTCTGAATGAGCATTGCGTATCTTCAGCTTTCCTTAGTGAAGGTGGAGGCAGTTCTTGCCCTCAGAGCCATCTTGGGCAATGCAGGAATGTGTGCATCGTGCTCATTCTAGTGCCAGTGGTTCCCAACTAGGTCTGCAGGGGACACAGCCACAACGTCTGGCATCTCTTTTATGTGTGGGACGCAGAATGGTCCTGTTGATGCCCTATTGAGAAATGTCTTCTAAAGGGTACTCAGCCTTCCCTGAAGACGACAGTTCTCTCACTTCCACTTGTTTGTTCTTGGTTTTGAGGCACAGTTTTCTCTGTGTAGTCCTGGCTGTCCTGGAGCTCACTGTGTAGATCAGGCTGTCCTTCATCAATTCACAGATATCTGCCTTCATCTTATAATCAGTTCTTTGTTGGTTAAAATTGTACAAAAGGGGCTGGAGAGATGGCTCAGTGGTTAAGAGCACTGACTGCTCTTCCAAAGGTCCGGAGTTCAAATCCCAGCGACCACATGGTGGCTCACAACCATCTGTAATGAGATCTTCTGGTGTGTCTGAAGACAGCTACTGTACTTACTTTAAGTAAGTAAATAAACGAATAAAATTATTTTAAAAATTGTGTAAAAAGAAGTTGCCTTTTTTTTCTCGGGAAACCTTAACCTGACTGTACTTTGAACTTCCTGAGCCATCAGCTCACTGGTGATGAATGACCTTCCTCCTGTCATCAGAAGGCTTGGGGCTTTTATCTTTGTTCAGGTATCTACTTAATATCTTGGCACAGAGAGATACCCTCCCAGCACCGAGGCACATAGTTTCATAGGTTTTCCTTTTCCCTCAACAGAGTATAATGTACTCCATATTAGCTTTGGGACTCCCTGTGTATCCCAGGATGACTTTAAATTTACTTAAAATAATTCATTTTATGTGTATGGGTGTTTGGTCTATGTGTATGTCTGTGTACCTAGAGGTCCAGGAAAAGATGTTAGTTGACCTGGGGTCGTAGTTAAGAGGTAGTTATGATTTACCCTGTAGGTACAGAAATTGAACTCAGGGCTTTGTAGATGCTAGACAAGCATTCTGTGAACTAAGCTAGTATCAGAAAACACTGTATGCCTTTTATTTACTTACTAGTTTTGTAGTGCTGGAATTGAATGCTGCAAGGTCTTGTGCGGCCAGTCAGCCACTTGCCCTACTGCTAAGCTTCTACAACCCAGCTGAAGTCCTTAAACAAGGTTGGGTTTTTTTTTTTTTTTTTTTTTTTTTTTTTTTCCCTACTAAAACTAAGTCCAGGTTTCCCCATCTTTGTAATTCTCATGAAATTTGCCTTATGTTTATACTGTTTATATTGTCAATATAGAGCTCTGAAGCTACAAAGTATGCTTTTGCACAGACTATTTTAAAATTCTTTTAGAAACATTCAGTATTTTCTTTGTTGTTTCTTTCTTGGTTATCTTGTTG